>NW_026852367.1:0-115232 GCF_026571515.1 Ruditapes philippinarum | reverse complement strand
TTTGTAAAATGCAGTTTTCTAATGTTCCACAAGTTTGCCGAGAGACGTCCCATAGCGTTACGCGCTCGTTACTGACCTTGTCTATAACTATATAGCATATTATGGACTGTTTTTGAAATTGGAATTTTTAATTGGAATATAGTATATTAGGAAGATTGGTGTGTAAAGAGGTCAATTTAGCACATCTTCAACGCAAATTTCACACTGGCCCAGGGCCTATGAATTGAACCACTGATTCTTCACAGGGTTCTTCGACAGTAAAAAAATAAGTATTCGATTTTAAATCGGCAAAAAAATGTTTATTTATAATATTAAGAAAATATGAGTATAATTACAATTATCATGTCAGCACATGAAACTTCGGTATTTAATATTTGTGACGTCAACAGCTTTAAGGGGACTCCGCTGACATTATTTGACGTGTTGGGACTGGAAATGTTGTTGTTTTTTGGGGGTTTTTTGTTGTTGTTGTTTTTAATTTTGTGTACAAATTGATAATGGTCTGGACATATAAACTGTATGCACATTTTCTTGTCATTCCCTCGTCCCGTTTTTCCAGAATAATCATTTTTATTGTGCAAATTGACCCAAAAGTGAAAAGCATTGCAACGCATTTCTCTCATATCGAACAAAAAAAATAAATGAATTTCCAAGTACACTGCTTTGTTAAAGTTTGCAGAATTTTCCATTTTTTGTGTACTTCACTTGACATTTTCAAGATTTTTAAATTTTATGTTATGTAGTTTTTAGGTTTTTGGACCTCAGTGGAGTTCCTTTAAGGTTTGGTATGGTTTATCTGCACTTGCTCGGAAATTCATTAGTCCTTTACTGACATAAA
Organism: Ruditapes philippinarum; assembly: GCF_026571515.1. Taxonomy (NCBI): domain Eukaryota; kingdom Metazoa; phylum Mollusca; class Bivalvia; order Venerida; family Veneridae; genus Ruditapes; species Ruditapes philippinarum. The sequence goes on along the minus strand of NW_026852367.1, from coordinate 114,394 downwards.
ATAGAAAATGACAAATGAATGAGCCTCATTCGTCACCGCACGAGCCATAAAACACCAATGTTTATTTCTCACATAAAGGAATATCATTGCGCGTGACTCCTCACATTCAGACGACAATCTTATTGCACGTGCTTACGACCAGAGAAAATTCAATTACAGTAATGCACTTTCTCGTCTAATGTTTGTATCACAGACAACATATACAGTCTTTGTGGGTCTTTCAATAATTGTGTGGATGCCAAAATACTAGTAACGCAATACGAGCGTTTTAAGATACAACCCCCCCCCCCCCCCCCCCCCTATTTCTTTGTTCGAATATCTCTACAGAAAATACTCAATATTATACTAAAACATACATGTATAAGCTTACATTATCTTTAAAAACGTACAAAATGATAATAGCCACACTGCTCCAGCCTTTTACCCATTTTTGTCATTTTCGTGTAGTACTAAACTAATTCCGAACGTTACTTTAGTTGTATACAAATACAAATGGAATATGAAAATTCCTAATCTAATCGTCGATGTTGATATTTAATTTTGAAAACAGGAAATGTCTCTTAATATGGATAAAAATGAGTAGCTTTTTCCCGAATCTATTTTTATCAAGAAAAACATCATGCTCATTATGAAATCCATTATCACAATGATATATCGAAATCAGACACTTGGGATGTGTAGCTCAAAACGCCTTTAAAATCCAAATAAAATACATATTTGTCAATCCCAGCACATGTAATGATCATATATATATATATATAACTTAATATAAGCCGTTTTGAAAAAAAAATCATATTTCAACGTCTATAATAATACGTGTATTATGAAATATGAATTTTTTTCAAAACGGCTTATATTAAGTTTTTTTGATATATATGATATGACAAATATGTATTTTATTTGGATTTTAAAGGCGTTTTGAGCTCCACACCCCAAGTGTCTGTGATATCGAATAAAACAAAAATTAACTTTATTACACTGTTCTATGAACATCCACAGGGATGACTCAGTATTTTTGTACTCTGCATTTTAATGAATGAAAATCTTTTTACGAAATGTTGTTTTAACATAGGCCAGTCCTTTTTTCAAATTTTGAAATTAAAATCGTGTCTGTTTAAAGATTTCTTGTCAAGAATAGCCAAACATTAGATTTCACGAAAATGCAGTCTGTCGTCGTCATCGTAGAGCCGAACGCACCCGTATGCTTAAAAGGTTAAAATGCCGAAAAGCAAAGATGACAGAATTACAAACATTTATTTCTCCAAAGACATTTTAACAATACTAAATCACCGAATGCTGATAAACCAGTGTTAACTTTCAATAGATATAAATGTATATCTATTAAAATTAAACACTGGTTTATCAGCATTCGGTGATTTAGTATTGTTAAAATGACTTTTGAGAAATAAAGTATATATATATATATATATACTCCCCGCGAAACAAAGTCTTAAAGTGGGTATACTGGAATCAGATTGTCTGTCTGTCCGGCTGGCCGTCGAGTTTTGTCGGAGCATTACTAAAAACTGTTTAAGTATCAAGTTAAAACTTCTAAGATGGATAGATCTGGCCCAAGGGCTCTATGATAAATGATATAAAACATATTTTGACACAATAACAATAACGTAATTTATTCTAATTCATGAGTAGATTTCTTCATAACTTTTAATAATTCTACAAACAGAACTCTAACAGGTCAGAAACATGTTTACTTCATAGATACCTACGAAAGACCGATGGGGGCATTTCAACTTCATGAATTCTCGATTTCAACTTCAAGAATTCACGACTTTAACTTCATGAATTCACAAAATGAAGTTGAAATCGTGAATTCGTGAAGTTGAAATCGTGAATTCATGAAGTTGAAATCGTGAATTCATGAAGATGACATCGTGAATTCGTAAAGATGAACTCGTGACAGGCCAGCTTCATAGATACCTACGAAAGACCGATGGGGGCATTTCAACTTCATGAATTCTCGATTTCAACTTCAAGAATTCACGACTTTAACTTCATGAATTCACAAAATGAAGTTGAAATCGTGAATTCGTGAAGTTGAAATCGTGAATTCATGAAGTTGAAATCGTGAACTCATGAAGTTGAATCGTGAATTCGTGAATTCCGTATTTTGAAAACGGGAATTCACTAATTTTAAATTGTGAATTTATGAAGATGAAATCGGGAATTCATGAAGTTGAAATGGCTCTACCGGTCCTTCGTAGATACCCCTTGTTACTGACATTTGTATTTCCATTACTTTGCATACATAATGTTTATATAAGGCTCCATATTTAGAAATACAGTTCGGGGAATAGAGGGTTTTAAAGATATCTCTCTTTGGTGATTGTATCTATGTACATAAAAAACCAGTAAAACAATTTTGTCATATTATATATTCACAATTGTGGCATTACTTGTGGATAATGTACTTCTATAATTGATTCTTATTTATTTAACTGAAAATTTATGCAAAGTAATGCAGATAATTATCTAGATTCTACATAGAACTAGTTGTCATAACGAGCATGGCAACTTGATAAAATCGTCAAATACTCTTTTTTTAATTTCTGAAATAACACTTTTAAAACGATCATTGATTTTCGTTCTTTAAAGACCCCTTATCTCACATCATGTTATACATGATTTATTAACAAGGAAATATTCCATGACCATTTGTGAGAGGAAAAAAAGAAGATCTTCACTGATAAGCAAACTTTTGCAAAAGTATTATTTCTATCTATCTATTTTATCTTTCTGTCAGAAATAAAAAAGAAAAAATGCTTTGAAATTAAGTTGTTTTTAGTCTTATATACTCGGGATTTGCAATTTGCTTTGTTATTAGAAAATTCAAAATATTAAATGAACAAAAATAAACTTTTGCTACAAACATTATGAAAATTCAAAATAGAAACCATTAAGGTCGCTCAACACGCTAAAATTAAAAATGTTGCAAGTTTGGTTTGTTAAGTTCACTTTAGCGCCAATGGTGTTTAATTTTAAAGGAAGGAATCTCAGCAAATGCGTGTATACGTTGAAGATCATGAGACAATTTCGTATCATTCCAAAAATATTGGCGGCCGAGGGTCAACAAATAAAAATTAAAAAAAAAATATGAGTCATATCGATGTTAAAATACACATAATGCATCTTCATAATTATCCGGTAGTTCATTCAACATTTGAGCCGCGTCACGACAAAACCAACATTATGGGTTTGCGACCAGCACTGATCCAGACCAGCCTGCGCATCCGCGCAGTCTGATCAGGATGAAACTGATAGCGAACAGCATGGATCCTGATCAGACTGCGCGGATGCGCAGGCTGGTCTGGATCCATGCTGGTCGCAAACCCATTATGTTGGTTTTGTCGTGACACGGCTCATTTATTGATGTGGTGATATGCTTAGTTTTGTTTGTTTATATATTCCATCGGAGAATGATTTGAAGTCAAGTGATTGAGATCGACGACTAAAAATCAGTTGTCACTTACCGTTGTAGGTTTGAATCGCGTCAGGGACTTTAGATTCTTTCATATGAGGAAGCTATATAGCTACCATGATTTTGGTTGCTAGTTCTTCTGAGGTGCCCCCTCGTTCATAATAAAAATACACAATGGGGCACTTTTTGTAACTTATATTCCTTACAATGTAACCATATTTCTTTTCATCTTAAATTTGTTATGACTTAACTTGGCTACAAAGTTGTAATGATAAATCAGTTTTTTCAGAATCCTGATTATCGTTTTGTTTTGATGTATTCCCCAATAGTGTGTGAAAGGGTGCTTTTTTGTCGTACGGCTAGACTGTCGTAAATCAATGGAGATACAAGGAAATACCATCAAGGAAATATCGACCACTCTAACTAGCAACTTTGAGACTACACCATTGACAGTCGAATGAGCTGACAGATAATGTAACTCAATAATAGTTGAATTGAAAACATTTTCAATATTGTGCATGGCAAATCAAACATATGATATGATTTGGAAAAAGAAACCTCTCATATTATGGATACAATATCTAATCTGATGTTTTGTAGCTCTTTTATCACAGATGGTTACAAATAAGAGTTGTTTTAGTTTGGATAAAGCCAAAATGATCTTTCCTGTTTCGTCGTGCGAAACTGATTTTTTTTATATTTTGAAGCTAGTTGAAAATTCTGGCCGGTTCAAACTGAACTTCTTTCTTTCTTCGCGATCAGTGAAAACGTGTCGTTAGATTATATTATTCATACATTTAAAGTTATATATCTGCATATACCATTGAACTTTACATGTTTGTATTTGTGTATGAAAATTATAAAATACATATACATGTACAATTTTTTTTTTAAATAAACAGACTACCTATAGAACGCCTAAAAAAGACAAACATTGGAAAATGTAGGCTTGGTTTGATTGTGTTTATAGATGGACGTTAATGGTAATTACAAGGTACCGTTCACGCTCCCTTGCCTGAAGCAGTATTCCATATCTACACATGACAATGATAAAAAAATTTACTTTCGAAACACTCGCAAATGTGTTCATACGTCGGTGATCATGAAACTTTCAATGTGACACATTTGTGTCATTTCATGAAAATAGGGTGTACGGTCAACAAGTATAAAAGAATGTGTGTGCCCTAAACGAGAAAACAATTGGCGGAACTAAACAAAAAGGAATGCTGAATAGGGATTAGAGGTTATTAATGTTGCATATCATAGACAGACAGCACAATTTATATATATATTAACATTGTATTATTACCATTACTGTGCTTAAGCCGGTGCTAGGGGCGTGGACAGTAACTTGCACTCAACAGGCTTAATCAAACTGAGCCTGCAACATTTCCATTTTGCCATTTTGGGCGTTCTATAGGGATTCCGTTTTTCTCTATTTTATAATATTTAATGGAAATGCAATTGTCACTCGTACCGGTACCGTATACGAATACAATGTCTTCAACTATATATATAGTTATTTTAAATAGCTATAGCCTTACATTAGTTTTGACCCCTGTTGTTGCTTTAAGTTTGTAACACCCGAGATTAGCCAAATTCATCTTTCTTAATAAAGTTATGTTTGTGCGCCGTAAAACTAAACCAAAACAACAGACAATTCAAGTGATAGAGAAGGACATTGTTACACATGATTACTTAAATAATGCATTTTTTAAAAATGAAAGAAAAAAATAAAAAGCCATGTATGCTTTCTTATTTTTGCCTTTTATTAAAAGTCTTGTGAATTTTCGGGTTTCGAACGTGTCCCAAGTAATTTCATTGTGTATAAATCTCTGACTAGGAGATTGGACAATTTGCATACATTGTGTTTGAAGATACAGATAGCGTCACTGATATAAAAGCCTTCAGAAATTTGTACGAAAAACAAATACAACATATAAATGTGGAGACAGACACATTTCTATACAATTTCTTTTAGTAGTTATTTTGATTTTTCTGTTGTACAACCATCAAGTAATACTGTTTTGAAAGCAAATTAATGAATTGGACGCAGAAAACAATAAATTTATGTCATAAATAAAATATTCTAACAAAATCAATATAGAGTAACACATCAATTATGGACATAAATGTTGCATGGTTGAACGGAAACGTTACAAAGCGTGTATAAATAATGCAAAGAAATAATGGAAGCATTTAATAAAAATGACTCTTTGTTTTGATTTGATAGAAAGGGTCAATAGACTCTTAATCATTTTATAAAATGTTTAAGTTTGATAGCAAATTTGTATGATATAAAGTTCAGTCATCAAAGTATAACTCACAGTATCAATATAAATACTTTAAGGCACATTATGCCTCAGAAACCAATGAATTTTTATTTCTTTAGAAAGGGAAAATAGGAATTGTATAATGTTAAAATAGTGGTTTAAGAGTATGCTCAATGCTTGTTATCTAAAAAAGTAGTTCTAAATATTAAATAATTTGTCATAAAAGTAGCAAAATGTAAAGACTTCCATACATTATAACTGTACTAATTACCAAAATGCAACAAAAGAAAAAGAAGATCCATGCAGGGAGTTGGCAAATTAGTAACCTTTTGGTAACTATAAAAACTATAAAAGTACGCCAAAAAGATATAAAAAAAAATTTGAGACATACAATAAAAGCATTTCTTAGGTATAATGCACCTTAATACAACTTTTTACATTATAATAAGTTCCTTCATCTAACTCTTTTAATGTTTCACATATATATTAAGGGATTGACGTACATAATACGTATGATATTGACGTAGTTTGACAATGACGCAACTCTATTAAAGTGTGGAAAACGTCAAAGAGGGATGTTGACCATGGAAAAATAAAGATTTCTTTAAAAAACATCTTTTTATAAATACATGTATTCTAGATACATACAATCAAATAATTTAACTCTCTTTAGAAATATTATATAGTTCATGAACTAAAACAAAGCAAACTGTATACATTAGTAAAAGTCCCATTATGCCTTATTAATGCTATCATGATTATTTTTTAAGAAAAAAAATGTTTGTTTTTGGTATCTTGTTACAGTTTCCAAAAACATACTCATTTGCCATACACATGAAATATCTTTTGCTTCTTTTACAAATTATTACTTTTATTATTATTATGTTTACAATATTTCCAATATTGAATTTGTCATATTTTTTACAATACATGTGACGTGTTATTAATTTTCTAAATGGTAAACAATAAGATAAACTACAAACGTTTATATATTTACCTTTATGTAGATTGAAAACGTAATCTGGGGAAAAAATGTGTTGCATTATTCACAACTTGGTAGATAGAGAAGTATTTAGGTAGAGACGTGTTTTTGTACTCCTTAACCAACTAACTTTTACCATTGCAACGGTGACGTTTGGTTGACGTTTGTTAATAGAGAACCTGGCAATGTTTGTTACAAGTTTATTGTACATTGTACTTTCAATGGACATTATAAAAAGTGAGCTAAGGAAAATACATAATGCATAGATTCCTGACTTATATAAGTGGATACAAAAAGAATTTCACCACAACAAATTTGTTAACAAAGGATCACATGTAAATGTTTGGGGTTAAATCTATTATTATTTAAATGAAAGGTCAGAGTAGGAATCTTTGAAAGTATCTTTAAAAAACAAAATAATTTCAATTACCAGTACGTATATTTCCAAAATGAACGCTTCATTTTTTATTTATCCTTTTAATAGTGAATATGTTTCATTTATGTAAGGCTTTATGAAGAAAAACCCTAACATTATGTAGAATTTATTGTTGATTATTTAGTCATATAGTAACACTAAATGAGCAAGTCCGGAAAATAAGATAGGAAATATTTTAGTAATCATATGTCATTGTTCATCCAAGATTTCATTGTTAAATTGCACGTTTTTCACGAAATTCATTGCATTATTACAACAATATCATCAGACATCAAAGGAAATACGGAAATTATCGTTTAGACTTTTTTATATTTAACATTCAACAGTCGTTCAATAGCATTACCTCGCGTGAATCTATGATTTTTTTAGCAATAAAATACAAAACTACCGTGAAACATTTATTATTTTAATGATCTCAGCATGTCTTATGACACTATTAAAGCTGTTTCACTAGCAATGATGTTAATTAATTAAAATTCCCGGTAAAATACAGAATACCCTGTAAGAGCTGAGTTTTAGGAGTAATCAGAAAAAGGGCATAACATTTTTTTCCTCATGGTGTAATGACAAAAATAAATGTTTTACTTTCCTATACATTAAAATACCACTATAAACACGCATATTTTGCAGAATAAATTCAATACATTCAAAACAACACGTATTAGTATAAAATAAGTAAAGAACGGTTTAAAGAAACAGTAACAAAATAGTATTGAATTATGATTAGTTTGTAAAGTAACATACGAACTATCTGGTCGTGAGCAGGAATAAATTATTATACATATCAACGCCTGGGCCATGCAATAACTCGAGTTATTAAACCTAGTCTTTCTGTCTACGGTATATCAATGGACAATGGAATAGATGACACTGGCTGTATCAATTCGATTGACAGCTTTGTAGAAACATTTTGAAATGAAAAGCTATCTCCTTGCGTGTATAGAGATATGTGTACGAGAGCAGAGACACAATAATGTCGTAATTATGCGAACACTCTAGATCACCCGCGGAACGTAACTGTGACATCCATGATTAAATTGACTGAAAAGTCAATGTCATTCAATTAACTGATGAAATTTATTAATAAATCATGAGTTAATTAATACATAGCGTGAATTTACGATGAAATTATGATCAACATTAAAGGCAGGCGAGATACTAGCTCTACATGGATTCTAGCTATGGCATTGAAACAGTTTTTTTATTCGTGGAAGCAGTATGTAGGGTTTTTTTTATCTGTCTATGAATCGTTTCATTTTGCAGGGAACATTTTTTTTCTTCCTAAAAGTACCGTTTTGATGAAGCGTTACATTCAAATAATGATGTAATTATATGAGGTAGAAGTACTTATTTGTGTTGTTTTAGTTTGTTTATTAGTCTGAAAGTCATTTGAGATTAGTAATATCGGCGCTCGTGGTTCGTATAATGCTACACGTGCTTAACTTACCTTATGTAGAATATCTTGCACTTTGCCACTGTTAGTTGGACTTTGGATTCTTCCATTTGAAAAAGCTATTAAGCTAGCTTACAAAACATCTCTGGTACTTTTCAGGTGCCAGTCGAAACTTGGCATTATGCAATGATAGGTATATGCTATTCTCTACAAGAAATTTTATTTGACACATTATGGTAAAAAATGATGGTAAAAACGTCAAAGAATTCCAAACGTTTTTACCATCATTTTTTACCATAATGTGTGCAGTGTTTGCGTATAACTGTAATTATTGTGAAATTTCATTACTAGGAAAAGTCAATCTTTCAGAGGTTCATGAAGGTTGATACAAGCTTTATAAATCAGAGCCTCAGTACGAAAATTAAAATGAAATTGTTTCATTCCATCTATCAAAAAGAAAGAAAGGAAAGAAATGCCCAACAATAATGCTAGTTCGGGGTTAAGACTTTCAAGGACAATGTTCTTAAAGCAAGCGTTCATATTTAAAGAATAATCTCCACTTTAAACAACCTTTACTTTAGACAAACACGTTAAAGTTGTCTTTTACCTGATTCTTTAGACAATTGATTTTTTGTGGTGTTTTTTGTATCATCACCCACACCATGTGTGTCACATATCTAGTACCCATTTTTCAAAAAATTGTCTCCGCACTGGACATAGAATTTTACTAATCTTTCTTTGCTATTAAATGAGTCAAGCGTGCTGTCTCAATTGGTAGCTCTTGTAATATATTATGCAAGTGTTTCATACTTCTTTACAATAATTAAAAATACTACAACTTTATGTGTTTTTTTTTCCGAATTATATATTTTTGTTACATTAAAGGCCCGTAATTCTTCAAAAATTCTTTAATTTTCATTTCTAAAAAGCTTCTTCTCATTTCATCAAAGTGTCCAGAAAGTTACTCAATGGCTAATTATCTGAGCCATCATTTGCTTCTGTTTCACTTCGGAAATTCATAAGCATCTAACATGTTCTAAAACCATTATAGAAACATTATACAACTATTGTTTGTCCTTTTTAAAGAACTTTCTGGGGCTTAATGTGCCTTTAAGAAGGTGCTTTTTCTAAGTTTTCAAAATTTAACTTTTCATTTTTTATTAAGTTCGAAAATATTAACCACAATCAAGACGAAAACTCAAATCTTTTTATACAGTTTTGTAGTATAAAATTGAATTGAAATCAATAATTGAGCCGCGTCATGACAAAACCAACATAATGGGTTTGCGACCAGCATGGATCCAGACCAGCCTGCGCATCCGCGCAGTCTAATCAGGATCCATGCTGTTCGCTATCAGTTTCTCTACTTGCAATAGGGTTTGTAAGCGAACAGCATGGATCCTGATCAGACTGCGCGGATGCGCAGGCTGGTCTTGATCCATGCTGGTCGCAAACCCATTATGTTGGTTTTGTCATGACGCGGCTCAATTTTTACTCCTATCATTTTGATTAACAATGCACGTGAGACTTGTGCGGTCTATGTTAATGCTTTTACTGGAAATATAAATATTGATATACGTGTTTCCGGGCTATCTAGCTTGGGAGACATAAATAATGAAAACTGAACAAAATTAGATTTTTCCCCTATGATATCAAGTAAAATAAAACATAGTATCGACGCATCGGGTGATTTCCGAGATCTCGCGGGATGATACAATTTGAATTTATGATCAGCACGTGTACAGCATGGTGCTGGGTAATGTTCAGAGTCCATACTTAGTGTACGAAAGTTCAATAAGTACAAAGTTTACTTTAATATTTCGTTTTGATTTTAAAAATTTAGAATGTACTAGTTGTAGTAAAAGTCATATTATCACTTTTAAAAGAAATTAAAGATTATTTTTTAAAAATATCATATTTCCTGTCTTAAAAAACCAAGCCGTCTACAATAACTTGCATGTACTGCCAGTATATAGCCGCCTATATTCTATATTTTTTACATTAACAATAAACAATGGTTCATATAGAACGCATGGTTAGTCTTTTATTTAAATTTGACAGCTTTTGGTACACATTGCTATTCACAAGGGCATAGTCACACGGGAGAGGAAGTGTTACACGAAGGATGGAGTTCTTATGATAACTTGTTTGGAGTTCTTATGATAACTGTCACGGAGTTCCAGGAAAACGTTACGGATTTCTGTGGAAAACTTTTCTATATACTTGGAGAACTCGCGTAAATGATGGTTATTTTTAACTTTAAATGGGGAGTTTGAGGTGCTAAATTTAACTTTGATAATTAAGCTTGCCCTACATATTGTATATTGTTTCAGAAAAAATATTTTAGTCCATATTTCGTCGCCTTTTTTAAAAAAATCTGGTAGTTTTGAGAAAAATTACCAAATTACTTGCTAATTCGTACATATTGACCTTTTCATTTGTGATCTTCACCGTTGCTATACATAATCACCTAATTATTATGGAGAGTTGCAAACATAAAACCAAGGCTAATAAATTTATACCCGATTTTTCAAATGTTACGGAGTTCTTGCGATAACTCAAAATATGTCCTGGAGTTCTTATGATAACTTTTGTTACTGCCAGTATGTTTTTGTGCTTAATCACGGCACGTTTAAGCGTATTTTATTAGTCAATAAGTAAAATCGTTTATTACCATGGATGCCGGGCAAGAATTTTAAACTGTTAAACAGTTGCAAGGCCAGCAAGCTCCGGATGAGACACGTAATAAGCCGTAGTATAACGTGATAAACTCTACCAAACTTGGCAACACCTCATAGCCGTAACAAAAATTAGTGGAAGCGGTCCATATAGCTAATAATTGTTTACTGTTTTATCTGAAATGACGTTAACTGACGTTGATACTGTAATGTTTGTTAATACATGTATATAAATAACACATAGGTTTGTGAGTGACAATAAAAATATCACCCCGAGGAAAATATTTTAACAGAGGACGATATTTTTGCTGTTACGCACAAACCTCGGTGTTATTAATTTTATTACTATGCCTGAGAAAATACTACATTGGGACTCTGTTTTTATAAGTTTTTATTTTTCAGAATTTTACTGTGCAAAATTACTGTTATCTATTTTACAGTACAACATTTTTAGTCGCATGTTACACTTGAATTAACTGTAACAATAACTCCCATTGGCCTGTGTGAAATAAACTTAACAAAAATAAATAAGGGTCAATAATAATTTGTGTTAATATATGCAAAATTTATATTTGATTCCTAATTGTTTAAAAAGTTATTACAAATAATGTCTATCTTATTTAATACACATAAATATTGTACGTATACAGAATAAGATTATTCCGGAACAAAATTATGCTGCTATTGGAGTAGAGCCTAAACAGTTAACCAATGATTTCGCGTACAAACATATTTCTTTATTACATATATTTTAAACGTAAATGTATTCTTTTTCATTTTTTCAAACAGTATTTTGAGCAGAAGATACTAGTATAAAGCTTTATTACTTCAATATGATAAGCAAAGTTCTTGAAGATAATCTTTTCAAAGAATATAATTGAACAATCCTATGTTCTTGCATGGTGACACTATTAACAAACTTTTAATTTCATTAAGTCATAGTCACAGGTTTATAAAAATAGAATTTATCTTAGAATTTGTCTCACAAAATGGTGGAAAAAGAAAAAGCTCATTAAGAGCAAAAATAAAGTGAAACAAATGAGCCCGGAAACTTTATAACGTGGACAAATGATCTTCAGATAATAATTATTCATGTTTTATGTTCAACTTATAAATATTCATGTTCTGTTTTTCAAATGATAAATATTCATGTTTCATATTCAAATGACAAATATTCATTTTTTTTGCCATTCAGTTTACTAATAAATATTCATGTTTAGTCTACATGGTTTAAATATTCATGTTTTTTGTCTTTAAATGATAAATATTCATGTTTTATTTTCTTCAAATGATAAATATTCATTATTCATGTTTTATCTTCAAATCATTAGAAGGCATTTTATCAGACAATATCCGTGGTCAAGAGTATATTATTAGTTATAGGGCCCTATAGCATGTCAAAAATCTTTATAACATTTAAACTGATAATATAAACGTCACGATTATCCAATGAAAAGCAACGCTACAAAGGTGCAGGATTATAATAATATATTGTTACCAAAATACCGAATATTAGCACTTTCCTTTCTTATTATCGCTTGTATCAAATAAATTCTTTAATTTACACAAGTTGGAAATACATATACTTCTCATTCATCTATAAACATATTTGTTAGCAGGAAAAATACCTCCTCTAAGAAAATCATCACGAAGTTATGTATCTTTGGATTCTTTGTTGATATCACTGTAACAAACTGTAAGTGAAATATGTAAAATAAGAAACTTTATAAACAACTTATCCCTCGATTCTCGTCATATATATTCGCTAGTAAATAGGTCAGATTTAAGGCTTCATTCTGGATTCCAATTTCCTGTTGAAAAATATACTGTTGCATCACCACTATCCAAATAAGGCCAGAAATACATTATGTTTACTTAGTCATATCGTTGATTAAGAAAATTTCAATAAGTTGCGTCACCCCTGTGCCATGTTTTAAAAAGAGACCAGTCTGTTGGATGTATAACTTTTTTATCCTTCCGCCTAGAAATGAGGTCCTGACAAATACACGCAAAACAACATGTGTAGATAGTCCGAATCTAAGGCAATCCGAATCAGATCATTTATTGTCTTTTTTATTCATCAGTAAAAACAAAATGATACGTTCCCAATGTTTCCATTGACAAAAGAATCAGTTGATATAAGTTTTAAAAAATTAGCACTTGCAAGTAAGGAAATATATGTTTTAAGTGATCCAGAACTACTTAACCCTTTCCCCCATGAGCATATTGTGAAAAATGGCCGTTTTCACTGAAAAGCCTCCTGTTACAAGTTCAAATTGCTATGAAACTATGAAAAATGCTTCGATACTAATCAAACTTGGCACAAATGTTAACTGGACCATTGCCTTTGTAACGACATGCTCAGTCTTAAATTTCCTGTTACCATGGCAACGAGGGGACATCTCAAAATTGCCAAAAATCACTATTTTGCCTCGATTTTTTCCATCAAATTTTATTTCAAAGTGCTGCAACTTCTCAAGAGATTGAGATAGAGTCAAAGGCTTTTCAGCGTTGGTTACACGGTACATTATGATCGACCTGCGGTCATTTTTAGCCTCTCACAAGTCCAAAATTTTCTTGGCGGTGAGGGGGACTCCGCCCCCCTTAAAACCCCCCTAACAGAAGGGGGCACATCCCCCTTCTGGCAACCCCCTGATGTATCTTTTGGATGGGGGGCGGCGCCAAAAAAGTGCTCATTTTTTAAGCAACATTTCTCAAACGAAAGCATGTGTTTGGGGCCCAAATAGGACATTTTTTCACTATTTGAGGCCTAAAAAAGGGGGGGGGTCGAAAGTGCGTTGTTTCGCGTATATATGAGGTAAAGGGTTAAATGACAAGTTGTTTAGATAACCTTTGTTATAAATGAAGGTTTTAATATTTTCAAATGACCTTTTCTGTAGTAACTGTTTAATGTTTTTCTTAAGTATTGAAATAATCAATTCATTTTTTTTATGTTGATTTCTATTTTTTCTTCATCAGTATTTGATGTCAAGATTTTAAGAAAACTTTGGAAAGCAGTGTGACAATTTTGCGATGTTTAGAAAAGAAGTGACACCTGTTACTATAAGATTATGTTATATGAATGTTACAACCTAAAGCACTTCAAAAGTATTGCAAAAATAACGCTTTTCATAAGGTGTTTCCGATTGCCTACACTGACAGTATTACAATCGCCAGATGACACAAAATAAGACAATATTAATTCGGCCTTCAGCTTTTATTTTATGTTGGAAACGAAACATTTCAAACTAAGTATTTCAGTAATTTTATTTTGGAAAAAGATTTCATTATAATTTAGGTACTTGCGAATTTCCCAGAATGTTTGTGTCAAGCCATAATAATAATATATATTGTAAGTTTGTATTTTTTGCATCTAAAATTGTACACTTTGCCATTTTCCTTTGATCCTACTTTAATTTCTGTGTTTAGTTTGGGACTTTTCTTGCCCATATAAAGTGAGATTTTAAAAAATACAATTTTTACATTGTCATATATATAATAGAAATATTATTTTTGATTTTGTTACACATTAAATTGCGTACATTAAATCTCTTTTTTATTTCAAGTTGATTTCATCTATTAAATTAGTATCATGTGTGCCTTTAAAGAGGATTTACTTATTTTAAGGATTGTTGGACCACCAAATTTTGCCGATTAACTTCTGAAAAAAACAAAGACACTAATTATAAGATAAATAGACACTGTCTGCCAAAATGTACATACGTAACGTCTTTGTCTTGCTTGAATTCACCATTTTAAAGGAAAAACAGTGTGTTTTTTCTGTGAAAATATTTTTCAAGTTCAAAATTTCATATTTCATAACAGAGAATTCAACTTAGTAAAGCATTCAGTCTTAAAATATAATATGAAAAGGTATCTTGATGTTTTACAATTTAATGGTCACTGCAGTCATAACCAGTGTTCCTTAAAACAAGTCGTAGCTTGTTACTCGATGGTAAAACTAACAATTACATTTAGGATTCTGATTCTCTGTTATTTCAACTTAAGTCAACTAAATAAATCGTAAAAGTAGTATATTTTGATGTTTTCCTTCACCAAACAAGAGCAGTGAATAAGAGGAAAATGCGACTTGATTTGAAGCTTATGCATATATAATGTATATTTTTAAACTGAATGCATTTACGATTACTACTCTAACGTTTTAATTAATTTATCAAATTGAGTAGCAATTGTAAACTTTCATAAAAAAGTCATATTTCATTCAGAAAAAACATCATTTTTCGTCTTTATGCATATGAATTCACCATCATTTTTATCATTGTCAATAAGTATTGACAGGATAGCTAAGAGTTGTTCCCCCCTGTGTAAGACCCATATCATATAACTATCACTGTAATAAGTTAGGAAAGGGAAATTCCCCCCTGTTAAACCACCAATGTAATAAGTTAGGAGAGAGTGGTTTCCCATGTGTAAGACCCAAATAACAATCAATGTAATAAGTTAGGAAAGGGTGATTCCTCCTGTTTTAGGTTAATAAAACCACCAATGTAATATGTTAGGAGAGAGTGGTCTCCCCTGTGTAAGACCCAAATAACTATCACTGTAATAAGTTAGGAAAGGGTGATTCCCCCTGTTTTAGGTTAATAAAACCACCAATGTAATATGTTAGGAGAGAGTGGTTTCCCCTGTGTAAGACCCAAATAACTATCACTGTAATAAGTTAGGAAAGGGTGATTCCCCCTGTTTTAGGTTAATAAAACCACCAATGTAATATGTTAGGAGAGAGTGGTTTCCCCTGTGTAAGACCCAAATAACTATCACTGTAATAAGTTAGGAAAGGGTGATTCCCCCTGTTTTAGGTTAATAAAACCACCAATGTAATATGTTAGGAGAGAGTGGTTTCCCCTGTGTAAGACCCAAATAACTATCACTGTAATAAGTTAGGAAAGGGTGATTCCCTCTGTTTTAGGCTAGTAAAACCACCAATGTTATATGTTAGGAGAGAGTGGTTACCCTAATAACTATCAATTATAGATGCGAAAGTTCGCAAACGTAACTTTACATATTGTACATACTTGTAACATTAGAAAAAATGAATAATGTCCATGTGGTTTTAACTTATAATAATAGATAAGAAAAACACTCAGTTTATATAATATATTTATCAATATTCATTATCAGATATAAATTTTGTAATGGAAGAGTGTCATTTGAATATTTGCAGAAGAAAGTGAATATTGTCTCGTAATGAAAATATGTGAAGTTTGCTTAAGTCCATATTGTACAACTTCAATAATTAGAGAACACCTATATGAACTGCGATACAGATCATGGTTGTCCATATAATAACAATAAAATTCTAAACATTTTTTTATGAATTTAAAAAACATCATTTTCATCGTAAAAGACTAAACTATTTTAACCTGACATTTTACTATTCCGGATTACGGATAGTACTAGTACTTTGTAAATTATAATTATCCAAATTCTATACTTCGTCAACGAAAGAACTTTAAAATGATACATATGTTGACATATGAAATTGCTTTGGTGTATGAATTTATTCATCATTGTAAAAAGTCAATAGTACCAACCGATATACTTTTTGAGAAATATATAGACCTCTTTGAAAAATACATATACTTCTCTGAGAACTTTATAGACCTCTTTGAGAAATCTATAGATCTCTTTGATAATGTTTTTGAAACCACCTAAATAAAACCAAAAAATGCAACGTAAAATAGCATTGTAGACATGTAATGTAAGTTTTTATTGTTCAGCTTTTTAAGAAATTAAGGTGCAATATTTGTTGCTTCATATCAGCAACAAATTAGTTTATCTTGGACTGATATTGAGTGATATTGCTAGTAATATAAGAAAGAAACGGGTGTATCATAAATGGCTTTGACTTTGTGTGTGTGTTGTTGCTTTTTTCTATTATAATGCTTTATTAACATTACTAAATTACTTCAATAACTTGTTACACGTTTAAAGTATTAATACTGTTCCTTAAACGATTGTTACTAGTATTTGAAACTGTACAATTCAAAGCAATGATAAAGATGTAAACAAAATACAATTTTGACAAAGATATATCTTCGAAAGTTTTGATTTTATCCCAAACATTTTTACACATTGTTATCTTTCTTTCTGTTTTATATGTAATGTATGCTTGACTTTGTTTTGATACTTGTTTGTGTTTTCGGGTGTATGTGTTTCAAATCATTTGCAGATTGGAATTGATATTTTGAGTTCAAGATCGATTTCACATAACGTATTGACATAACTACTAGACATTAGTCTCACTCCTTATAGTGGCGAATACCCGATGGTTTCGTTTAAATTGCCTGATTATAATCTTAACCTGCTGAAATCAGTGCCATCCAGTTAGCTCAATAGATACAGTAGAGCGGGGCGACTCTGATAGGATACCCGAACGGTCCAGGTCACTTTCATTGTGGTTGATCATGAACGGTAATTCTCAATGCACCTCTGCTCTAGCACATGCAGAAGTTATTAATTCCTTGCAAAAGTGAAGGCAACTAGCAATGGTAAACTGCTTGACAGACAGACAGCCTAGTTGTGGTAAATTCAATGCGGTTTATGATCGTGATCAGAAGGGTAAACTACCACCACCATCTGCTGAAAGCAAAAATGTTTAGCTTTTGCTATCACTACTAAAGCCAGTCTGCACAAAATTGGAAGTCAGAACAGACATTTGGAAGCTCTGTTTTGTTTTTTGATACTGGAAATCCCTTATACTTTGAACAGATTTCTCCAAATTCACAAATTAAAAGCGAAACAAATCCATTACAAAAATTAAGCAAGTTAAGTGTTAAACGTAACCAGTATAATATTGTTTCCATAATATTAAAATGGTATTTACACAGCAAACCTATATAAAGATATATCTGAATATGTCCTTTTTCATATTTTTTTTCATATGTGTCTTTATCGTTTATCGTCGATTATAATTCAGCGTTGGGTATGCTTTTATGTCATTGCATTACTCTATAAAGATCGGATGCTTAGTCGGTTTCATTTGTGTTCATTTAATTGCAGAAATACAATTTTGATATCATTATAATTATGCGGTTTTTTCTTTTTTGTTACTTTCTATGTTTTTCAATCTTTAAAGCATATTGATCATGTTAATGCAGTATTATGTCAAAGAATGGCATTTATATATCATCTAGAAAAGGATGGAGTACAAATACTACAATTGGACACAATATTCGTGTTTTGTAATCATTCAGAATGCAATAAATCGTTATAAGTACAAATGATACTAACTTGTTATTACAATAGTGAATACTATTTATTTTTTCATAGTAAAATATCTATCATAGAAGTTTTTTTTCGGAGTATAAAATGTATCTCTTGTCTATTGTTATCTAATACATCGATATAAAATGTTCTGCCAAATGTCCTTTCAGAAGAAAAAAAAGTATGAATGTCCAACTGAATGATGTGACGAATATCCTGTTTAACGCCAATCTCTATGCTTTATTTTTTTCAATACTGAAAGCAAGTTTTTGCATTTATATAGCGCGTTAAAAATGATCTTTAATAGGAAATAAAATGTGTTTTGTATAATATGTTGACATTGACGTCGATGGACTCTATAGAACAAGTGTACACATTACTCTCTTTTATTTCAGGACAGGCCAATAGTGATGCATGTGGTTGCAAAGTCACTTTATGCCCTGTCTTGTTACATGTTCTTAGTATAGTCTATAGTTATGCAATAATAAAGGCAATTTTTATATTGAAATAAGGTATTTTGAAAATACATGTTTCCCTTGTATGGTTGTTGCAATGATTTTTCATATCAAAAAAATATATCAGTCTATCTTACAGCGATCATCTAATTTGCATTTCATTATGTTATTTCTTTTTAAATTATACCTACAAAGCGTAAAATGCCAAATATCTAAAACATCTAAATTATCATTATATTCTCTGTTATATTTAGAGAAATTTCAGGAATTATGTATATGCGAATAAACGGGCGTACATTAGAAACAAAATCGATGCAGTTGAGCTGCACAAAACTATAAAATGTTAGACTCTCTGTTTTCAAACGCATTATAAACTAATGGTATTATACTGAAAACATACGGTTCTCTCGTGACTTGTAAATGGTTCCCTGGAGAACTCTGGGAAACCAGGCAATATCATTTTAACGCATTTTCATGGACGGATCACTCACTGTAAAAAGGCTGCCAGTGTAATTTCCATAATGGTGTTCCACGTTTTAGAAGTGTATACATTCAGCGTTCGTCAGCTTCGGTTAAAACCATTCGCCATTTATGCATTAAGCAAAATTACAATTTTCAATTACTTTAACTCATCGCGCTATTATCAATCCTTTTAGATGATCGAGTTAAATCGATTTTTGATCTTTTTTCTCCGTAAAATAGGAATGATGTTGGGCCGACATAACAGCAAAATCATGTTAAATGCTAAATGCCTCTCTCTTATATAGATGAAAAACACAAAATTGTTTTAAATGCTTGCGATACCAGGAATCTAACGCTCTTGGTACAGATTTCATAAACATTGAAGAACAGAAACTGTGGATGTATGTTTATTTTTATATTTTGATATTTCTTTTATTCGCCTGAAAAATGTGGATTTAAAAGATAAAATATTCATTCTCTTGGATTTAAATAATTGTAACTTCTATATTTGAAAAAAAATCATTATATTACATACCGCTTTGTGTCTTAAGTTAGCTATAGACTCTAGGTATAATTAAATATTGATCAATATAAAGAATATCAATATAAAGAATAAGAAAAAATAACAAACTCTCTTAAACATGCTAAAAGTAAATAATGTGAAATAGTAATACAAATCATAAATGATAAATTCTTTAAAAAATTATATGAGAAACAAAAAACAAAAACAATATTGACATGGTTACACAATAAATCAATTTTGCTTGTGCATTTATAGAACAAGAATTGAAAAAAATCATTGTAGGTGTCTTTGAACATCATAGTGACTTTTTATTTCTAAAAATGAAATGAAATGAAATATTGTTATATTGAACAGATTGAATTAAATAAGAAATGTGACACGTGTTTTGTAGCACAAATATTGGGGCAAGTCTTATATAGCGTACGAAACTTAAAAAGAAAAACAGAATATACGATAAATCATAAACAATTAAATATCATTTTTAACAAATGCTTATAGACCCTTTTAAACAAAATAATGCGACATGCAAATCAATACGAGTGTCCGGAATAAATATAATCATTGAGAGAGAAAAAAAATAAATAAAAAAGAACTATATCTAAAAGAAAAGCTCATTGTCAATAGAAGGAACATTATTTAAATAACTCATTCAAATTACATAGTTACATTAAACTTTACATTGCTATAGAAGTAAACAACAGTCTTAAAAAGAGGGCTAAAACTTGTACATTCTGAACAAGTCTTTGAATGTTTCAAAAATGCAATAATCACAATATAGTTCTGCAATCATAAAACAATCATTATCCATCAAAGATTCCAGTGACAATTTCAATCATAGGTGATTTCAATTTCGACCAAAAATTGAACTTTAGCAATTATTGTTATGCAATATCTGAAACACAAATTTGCATGGACAATGAGATCAGAAATTGATTAAAGCACAATAATCAGTTGACATTTTTTCAGGATGGCTCGAGATTTGAAATTATCTTGATAAATAACTGATTTGTTTTTGGTTTTTTTTTAAGTTTTAAGACAGTTAGTTCTTATATCGTGTCATCCAAAACATACATTTTCTCATTTTCTGGTTTTAACAATATTCTTTGAGAAATATTCTGTAAATGTATTTAGAATCTTCGTTTCTTTTCATCGAGAAAGATATATATCAGTGTTCCATTAACAATTTCGTGTGTATAGCAATTTCTAGCATGTTGTTTTTTCTTCATATTTCTTGAGCTTTGTCATTCTGTATGTTATGTATGTTATCTCATTATTCATATCACATATACATGTGTATTAAAGTGACATTCATGTATATAAAAGTGACATTTTGCTTGGCAAATTAAGCTGAATTGATTATATATTTCAAAACACTGGCTATTATAAAGGTGAAAGACCAATAGTAAATATTGGAAAATGTTTAGGATTAAATATGAATCTGGCAAAAAAATATAGAAAGATTGCTCCACTACTTTTATAAATTGAACGTTAGAAGTAAATTCCGATGGATATTTACAGAAATTTCCGTGGGTCACGTGAGTTATTTGTCGTTCATGCAAATGGCAAAATATAAACTAATTTTTGTAAATAGTAATAAAGCAACAGAAATGAGTTTCTATCTTTCGCTTACGTTCACTTATAGAAAGATTTTCAGAAATATTCAGAAAGACACATTTTTTTGCAATTGAAAAACTTTGATGCATTTAGTCTAATGCGTTTTATCTGAGTCGATGTTTTAAGCAAACAACAAAAAAGTACAAGTTAAATTAAAAGTGCAAACTTCCAACCACCAAGGCATTTAAAAAATAATATGAGCCGCGTCACGAAAAAACCGACATGGGTTTGCGACCAGCATGGATCCAGACCAGCCTGCGCATCAGTCTGATCAGGACTGCGCGGATGTGCAGGCTGGTCTGGATCCATGCTGGTCGCAAAAACCCATTATGTTGGTTTTGTCATAGCGCGTCTCAAATAATATTATTTAAACCAATAATATAAAATTCCTAATAGGTAAAATGCTTATTTAGTAATGTTTTTTCTACAGCTGCAATCTCTTTCAACTTTAGTTGCAAAAATGTCTAAATGAAGAAAAAGAAAACAAATTATGTTTCGGTCTTGGTTGTTAAACACGATATTTATTGAAGAAATTTTAAAGATATTTTTTGTATAAAAGCCAATAACTGAAATATGAGAGAACAAAATAATTGTTTTACATTAAGGATTTAAACATGATTCATAATCCATTAAGCCAAACAAATATATTATAATCAATTTCAACAATTACATATTGCTAAATACAAATTTTAAAATGAAAGTAAAAATAAGCAATATTTGACATAACATATCAATTTGGTTTAAAAAATGTTGTGTTATTTTCTGAGCACAACAAATAGTGAAAAAAATGACATATTTAGCTAATCAAATGAATATAACAAGGTAATGCAAATTATTACTGTACTATTTTGATTCTGATGCATCCAATTTTCAAGAAAAAGTGTAGAATAAGTGTGATGTTAAAGTACATATAAACCTACTTCAATATCATATGTAATAATTCAGTATGAAATATTTTAGACATTCATTGGCTTTAGACAACATAAAACTTGGGAATTATTTACAAGTACAATCAACAAATTTTACATGAAAAGTCCCCTATAAGCTAAAAAAAATGGTGCAACAATATTCATTATATAAAAAAATGATTTCATAGAATATGTTAAAAGAATAATGTACTATGAAAATGTGGCCAGATTATGTGTTAAATAAAAATGATTTAATAGTATGTGTTAAAAGAAAAATGCGGTAACAATATGTGTAATTTGAAAAATGTGGTTAAAATATGTATTCAATAAAAACGATTTTACGGCATGTGTTACATGAAAAATGCGGTAACGATATGTGCAATTTGAAAAATATTGTCAGAATATGTGGTATATAGAAATGACAGTGTTATATAAAATGTGCGATAACAATATATATAAAATATGAAAAATGTGGTCACAATATGTGTTATATAAAAATGATTTCACAATATGTGTTATATAAAAATGATTTCACAATATGTGTAATATAAAAATGATTTCACAATATGTGTAATATAAAAATGATTTCACAATATGTGTAATGTAAAAATGATTGCACAATATGTGTTCTATAAAAATGATTTCACAATATGTGTTATATAAAAAAGCTGCCACAATTTATGGAATATGACAAAATGCAATGACAATACGTGTATGATGAAAAAATAAATCTTGAAAAAAAATATAGAGAGGAAACTATGATACCGACAGGACAATAGATGTAACCACTTGCTTGGATAATTTGCTTCTTAACTTCAACACTTTGGGAAATATAACAATGAAAAATAAATACGTATTGCCCATGAGACTGAGTGCAGTAGGGAATTCCGATCAAGTCGTGGTAAGTTTTTACCAAATGTTATAATACCCTTCTATATACATCTCTACAAATTGAAATTTAAAAGATATAAACACCATATGAATTATATTTAAAGCTGCATGCCTTCAAATAAGCCAAATAATTTCAAGAAAATCAACTTTGGGAAAAATTGAGATTGGGGAAAAAAAGATTTTAAGAAAAAAAATATTCATAATTCCAGTAATTTTTCACATGTTATATGCAATTAATGACTGATTTTGAAGTATTTATCACCATATTCCTACTGTGTTACTAACGCAGTGAGGGCTAATTTTGCATATTTTGATTTTTATTTGGTAACTTATTTGGACTGAAAGTGCCGTTTGGAATGTGTAAATTTCTTTCTTTGTTCACAATATTTTATTATTAGAACTACATTTAATGAAAAATGTTCATGAAAATTGGCATTAATCAGGAAGCGTGCTGCTTTAAGATTACAATTTGTTTGTTTGTTGTTGTTATGTTTTTTACTATCAATGCTTTTTGCAGTTAAAGCAAATAGGGGAATACCAATAA
This sequence comes from Ruditapes philippinarum, assembly GCF_026571515.1. NCBI lineage: Eukaryota > Metazoa > Mollusca > Bivalvia > Venerida > Veneridae > Ruditapes > Ruditapes philippinarum. Next base: position 90,572 of record NW_026852367.1, on the reverse strand, counting down.
CTGTTGCTTCCCTTTAATTATATTACCGCAGTACTTTATATAAATATATGTTTGGAGCTTCCATATGCTATATGAAAAAGCACCAGTATTATTCTCTTTAAATCTGAATTTTTTTCTGGGAACTATACTTTGCTAAATGTTTCATTTTTGCATCGTAACAGATTACAATATTCGAGCTGAAACATTGATGCATTCTAGCATAGGGAATATTGATACTCAAAATAGCAAACCGTATAATAAAAAGTATGTTCAAACATGCAATTTAAACAACTAATCGTTTGCACCCGTGTATCTAAGTTTAGGTTTCAAGCTTCCTATAATTTGATTCATTGTTGCACGTACATACATGTATATATTTCGTCGCGTTATTGATTTTACAAGTCATATGTGTGCTTCAACGTTCTAAACCTATCGGGATGCAGGCTGTATGTTTAATCAAATTAACTTTCCTTTCTTTGTCCTAATGCATATAATCTAATATGATTGGCTCATGAAAAACAGCATTTCAGCATTTATTATAAGTGTGTATTTATTAACCCATAACTTGCTAGGGCCGAGAAGCGGAAGTATTTTGCCCCCCCCCCCCCCCCTGCCCCTCCCCTAGACTATAGCCAAGTAGACTGACCAGGTTTCTATACTGTTGGTGACTTTTGAAGTTTGATATTGAAATCCCTTGAAGTTTTAATGACTGTTCCAAAGTTAAAGCCCGACAAATTTTTTTAACAGTTTTAGCGTTTACAATTAACCGGACCAATGTCTCCACTTACAATTTGAACGTGAAAAATTTTTATTTTCTTTTTAAAAAATGACAATATTTATCTTTCATTATTCTGCTAAAGCAATGCTTTTTGATTGTTCAACAACATTATATTGCAATGTAATCATGCTTTATTAAAATACTCAAATACAACATTTACATATAACTGTTTGATCGTGTCTCATTTACATATAAAACCAAATATAAATTATTTTTGTAAAATATTAACACCATCATGAAGACACAATTCATTCTGTATTTGTTATCAAGTTTGATGAGCTTTTCTAAGAGATCATATGAGCCGCGTGATGACAAAACCAACATAATGGGTTTCCGACCAGCATAGATCCAGACCAGCCTGCGCATCCGCGCAGTCTGATCAGGATCCATTCTGTTCGCTATCAGTTTCTCTACTTGCTATAGGGTTTGTAAGCGAACAGCATGATTCCTGATCAGACTGCTCGGATGCGCAGGCTGGTCTGGATCCATGCTGGTCGCAAACCCATTATGTTGGTTTTGTCGTGATGCGGTTCATATATACTTGAAACAATTAACCATGAACGTATACAGATATATATTGATGGTTTATTGTTTCGAGTATATATAATCCATTCTCTTTAAAAAAAGACTCGTCAAAAATTATGGAAAAAAACACGTATTCATATATATAAGCATTGTATATGTAAAATTATTAACAAAGTGATTTGTGTTTTGAGACTAAAAGCCTCATTTGGGCAGGGCAGGGTGATTTTATTGCATACACTGTACTTACACAAAACACACATAACACATTACACATATAACACATAACAAAAATATGTTTTATGCTAATTGAGTTTGTTCAAACACATGAGTGCAAGAAATTGAAACATTCACTTGGTCTATACAGTAAAAAAGCATTGAAGCATTTGGGTTTGTTTGCGTGCGTTTCTCTCTTTATTTTCTTATCTTTTTTTCTTCTTTTTGTTATTTATATATTTATCTATTTAAATTTCTTTAAAAAACGTATTAAAGAGACAACTTGTTTAGATTTTTATTATCTATTCCAGAACTTAAAAGTTAGACACTGTTCAAAAGAAATGTAAGGCAGCCTGTAGTAAACCAGTGTTTATTTTATCTCCTAGTAATGTTAGATTACTTTAGGGCAGCACACCTTCAGATTCGTGCCAATTTTCATGAAAAATTTCATAATAAATGTATATTAAAAAGAAAAATATTGTGACGTGAACAAAGAAAATAATTTTTCATATTGCAAACAATACTTACAGCCCGTGTAATTTATCAAAAAAATCAAAATATGGAAAAATGGCCCTTATTGCGTTAGTAACGCAATAGGAAAATGTTGAAAATACTGTCAAATCGATCATAAATCGCAAATAATATGGAAATTATTACTTTTATCTTGATTTTCTTTACTTTTCTTCGGATTTCAGTGTTGTTATATTTTCTTGGTCTTTCAGGATCAATGTTTGTGTTGAAAATTGAGTACCGCTCAAGCCGGTGCTAGGGTGGCATGAAGGATGTTTACTGAATTATGAATATCTATATACGAGCATACGTATACATGTATTTTTATTTATTCATGCACATTTTAGTTTAAAAAATATTGCTCCAATATAGTATTTTAAGTAATTCCAGGTTCCTATCTTTTTCTGGTTAAGTGTTGAATTATTTTTTAAATGATAAATGTTGTTTTGTGTTTATTCTACTAGCCACTCCTCCTGCCAGGCGACCCTCTACTGATTTCCAATTAGAGTCTCGCAGAATTTCTGTCTACGAAGCCTTTTTACGGATTATATATTTTGCGACATTTGTTGCTTTTAGGGAGAAATCAATATTTGGCTCTCATCGCAATGGTATAAAATCGGTTACCATGACTACTAATGCATTTTGTCTCTTAAATCCCTCCGATGATGAAGCACCTAACTATAAGAGATGCTTTTCTTTACTTTTGTTTGTTCTAATACCACAATATATCAGTTTTCAAACTAAAACCCAAGTGTTAAAGTATCAATTTGATCGACCTTCTAGAGCGGAAAATTCCACGGAGATCGAGTTTTGAGTTTCAACGAGTGGATAAACTCTGAAACAAACATGTCCAAATCAAACTGTCATGTTGATTAAATCACCATAGAGAATATAACTAGTTCTGTTTTCGAGAAGAAAAAAAATAAAACTTAAAATATGCATGAACCTTTGAATTAGGTTGTACCAGTTACAATTTGTTTGCGACGAAGTTCAATGTATAACCGTAGCAGAAATCAAACAGTTGGCTTTCAGATCAAACTTTTTATTCGATTTCGTATCCTAATAAAGAAATAAAAAAAAAATTCAGTAACACAATAACTGGAAGCTAGTTTATTTACAACTCAAATCAATTTTGTTAGGCTGTCAGCATATATATATCTTCATTTAGTGACATTGCCCAAAAATATATAATACAACATAAATGATATATCTATACATTATTTTAACACGAAGTCATACTGATTTGTTCATATTGTATATTTGTGTGTATCATTTCAATCGATACGATCAGACATACATTAAAGTGGATTGGTCTACCATGGGGGACATTTTCCATAAATTTTTCAAATGTTGATAAAAAATAGAAATGTATCATTTGGATGTTCTTACAAACAGCTGATTGGAAAAAAATGTTGATATAATTGTAAGTGACTTATAATGGACATTTATATGATGAATAATAATAATTTGTTTCAGCTGCCAAATAAATGTAAGAAATTTTGTTCAAGAACATTTTGTTATCTGCTTTATAAATGTATGTAATATCGGATCACAAACTTGCCAACAACTTTCATATATAGTTCTTTCAATGTGTGTTGTTATGTCGGATACTAAAATACTGTTAACGTAAAAATATATTGTATCATATATAGACGTACCATTATAGACCAATTCACTTTAAAATAGCAATTCAGTTCAATTTAGTACATTGTTTGAATTTTCCTGTACACAATATGACTGTCGCCAAGGCCGTTATGGCTGACAAACTACAAGCTGTAGATAAATATAATATAGATAAATATAACAGACTGTGGTGGCCCCCATAGTCAAGGTTATCTTGACCAACGAAACTATTTGGTGGTTCGGTGCCTGTTGACCGATGCAACCTTTTAGTGGTTATGTGTCTGTTCTAAATTTAGAAAAACGACAGGCCAATCAGATCGAATCTCGCTCTTTCCACCAGAAAGATCAGTAAAATATTGTGAATTTTAAATTGAAAAAAAAAACTACTTTGAAAAAAAAACATAATATAATTACGTGCTGTGGAAAAAGTTACACATAAAAATACGTATATTTTAGGGGAAAACTAAATAACTAAATAATTAAATTATTAATTAGCAAACTGTTACAGTTTTGCCTTGCTAATAAACTATATATCTTCACAAACTATATACCCTCACAAACTATATAACTTCACTCATATTCCGTATGCTTTACAATATAGCAGCATTATTTTCATTTCATATTTTTAAAATATATACAAATTTGAAATTTTATTCAAAACCTTTCACATTTTCTTAAATTTTGGTATGCGCGACATATAAGTTAAAATATTTACAACGTTGATTAACCAATCAAATACGGTTTACAGATCACGTGCTCCTCAATGTACCGAAAACAGGTCACGTGCCCCTCCATGCCTCAAAAGTTAATCACATACCAATACCCTGCGGGCTCTAGCCCCCAGGGATTTTTTTTTTTCAGTTCAAGCTCTAAAAAGGACAACCTCAACGAAGCCAGCTGTACTTTTAACTTTCAACCTGCCCGCGATCATTTGCGTTCCACAATCGCGTTATAGATGTTTGGTTATTGCAGAGTCCAGTATGTGCAAAATCGGTGATATTTTTAATTGGAAATGAAAACTCAAATTATAACTATTACTATAATTATCATTAGTAATTTACATCGTCTTCTTTTTAAGATTTCATGCATTCGTGAAACACTTTTAATATTTGAATATACTTTAATCGGAAATATATAGGATATAAAATGAATATAAAATTATTCAATTAGAACATTTCTATAAAGAAATCAAATTCAGAAGAAAGCGTGAGAAAACTATCATGGAAATACTTATGACATATTATATTATAATGATATTCATTTATACTTAAATATATAAAATATGTCATTTTCACTTTGCCAACCATTTACAAAACAATTTACTGATTCCAAATATGAATACATATATTCTAAGAATGTGTCTGCTATGTAGGTCATAGCCATGACGAGGATATGGCTTTGAAATACGAAGTTGATTTTTTGTTTAATTTTTTGTTCTATAGTTCGACTTCCGTAGCAACAGATATTGTCAATAATATGCCGCAGCCGACTAAAAGCTGTCAGATAAACTCTCGCGGGATTATCATGTTTCTACCATTAAAAACAAGCTCTACTGTTGTACTCAGTTATCTTTTTATCGCGATGAGAAACAACAATTATAATACTCTCATGTAAATGTCACGTGATCAATAATGGCACGTGGTGAACTGAAGAGCAGCAGACGAGAGTTCTATCAGAAGTCCCGTAAGTCGTTCCATGACGTTTGTGACATTCACGATAACGAAATACTTGTGTTTCAACCATCTGTTTGATAATTTCAATTTCATATCATCGTGCAATCTTCACAGTCTTCAATTTCTCCCATGGCACCGTTTTCAATATGGCCACCTATTCGTATTCGGTACTTTCATGTTGCAATTTTAATGAAAAGATTAGAGGCATTAATCCTTTATTCGTATTTGTGTAAATGTTGTGGTGTTTGGTCTGTCTCATGTTAAAAGCTGTTAGAAAATTGTACAATTTTGTTCTATTTTGTAAGCAAAGTTTGCGGTAATCATAAAAAAATATGTCGAGAAATACATTGTATATGATTGCGTTATCTAGTACGAGTTGTCACATCCTCTAAGAATACTTTCACCAAGAGGTTCCACTATTTGTAGTTGGTGTCATATAGAGCTCCTTGGGGGTCTCTATTCGACGCTTTGCATCGAAAAGAGCTCAGAGTTTGGATGAGGAGTTGTATTCGGAGTTACTGTTGCTTTTAGTCGGATAGAGATCTCCAGCTATCTGGTACACTGTTAGATTTATCTGTTCGTCTACCTACTTGGTTGTCTATCTGTGTTTCTGTCAGTCCGAAAGTAAAAGCTATGACCGGGTTCATATAACAAATTCCATTGTCATCTTTCACATCATCATTTTGTTCACGACGTTGTACATCCTTTTTGCCGTAAATTGTGCCACATCAATTTACGGTGTGCAATTCACTGGACAGAGTTCCACTTTGGTACTCTTTTTTTTTTTTTTTTTTTTTTTTTTTTTGATGCGTTTATTTAAGGTCGCCGCCGTAAAGCCCATATGGGCGACCGTACACTCAAGTCGGGTCATCCTAGGAGCGTCCCGCCGAGATTTTTCGTCGATTTTTTTTCCAGCTTTATTGGTGGAGGAAAGACCCCAGGTGCCCCTCCGGGCATTATTTCAGGCACGAGCGGGGCACCTGGAGTAGAACCACCGACCTTCCGTAAGCCAGCTGGATGGCTTCCTCACATGAAATTTTCGACCCGAGTGAGGATCGAAACCTACAGTGGTGAGGGACCTGTGATCTCAAGTCAACGACTTTAACCACTCGGCCTAACGGAGGCTTCAACCACAAAACTTTGATTAATTGTTCCCCATCTACTATCTATTACGACAGGGCTACTGTTGATGTAGAACACAATATTTTATCAAATTTTGAAAGAGTGAACACATATGCAAACTCCATTTTATACATAGATCATAGTGACAACGTTGGTTGATCCAGAAGAAGTCATACATTAAAGATGTCTCAGATTAGTCCGAGAGCCTTATGAGTTTGGGTAAGAACTTTAAAGATCGCATAACGAAAATCCCTTGACAGAGTTACACACGAAACAACAATCATGCTGCAATCTTGATCAAATTTCCGATAGTCATATATACTATTCTATTCTGTCACTTTCACTTTCAATTTTAATGATTGGTTCATTAATGTTTGTATTCTTGTAAAAGGGAAGCAATTGCTTGTTATGAAACGTGTTGTTACAGCTATTTTATCGTCTGTTTACCATTGTTGTTAAGTGTCTTTATTATTGATTTATTTACAAGATGACGCAGTCAGGCTAACATTACAAACAAAACAACATATTTACACATCACATTCCAACCATACTTTGCATCGCATTACAACAAAAACAACATACTTACATCTAATTACAACACAACAACATTACTAACACATCAATTACAACACAACAACATACTAACATTGCTTAACAGCACACCACATACTTTACATCACATTACAAACACAACAGCATACTTACATCACATTACAACACAACAGCATACTTACAAATCAACATTACAACACAACCACATACTTGCATCGGCATTACAACACAACAATTTATAGCTTACATCAAATTACAACACAAACAGCATACTTACACATCACATTACAACACAAACAGCAATACTTACATCGCATTACAACACAACAATATACTTACATCACATTACAAACACAACAGCATACTTACACATCAACATTACAACACAAAACACATACTTACATCGCATTACAACACAACAGATATACTAACACATCACATTACAACACAAACACATACTTACATCACATTACAACACAACAGCAATACTAACACATCACATTACAACACAAACACATACTTACATCGCATTACAACACAACAGCATACTAACACATCACATTACAACACAACAGCATACTTACATCACATTACAACACAACAGCATACTTACACATCACATAACAACACAACCACATACTTACATCACATTACAACACAACAATATACTTACATCACATTACAACACAACATCATACTTACACATCACATTACAACACAACCACATACTTACATCGCATTAGAACACAACAATATACTTACATCACATTACAACACAACAGCATACTTACACATCACATTACAACACAATCACATACTTACATCACATAGATCATGCTGAAAAAAACGCCTCCGTGGTTGAGGGGTTAGAGTCGATGACTTCTAATCCAGTTACCTCTCTGGCGTGGGTTCGATCCCCGGGAGATGCTTTGGTAGTTTAGCGCGGAGGGAACGATGGTGAGGAAACTACCCGTCTATATGACTGAAATACTATTGGGAAAAGACGTTAAATGAAACAAACAAACAAATCATGCTGAAATCTTGATCAAATCAACATAAATGATACATATACAACTAAAATGTCTTATCTTTTACTAAATACACAAAATATCAATTTTATATATCTGTTCAGTTAGATGGTTTGTACATCTTGTAAAAAGGAAGCGCAATCTTGTTGAAACGCAAAGTAATCTTGTTGAAACGCAAAGCAATCTTGGTGAAACGCAAATCAGTCTTGTTGAAACGCAAAGCAATCTTGGTGAAACGCAAAGCAATCTTGTTGAAACGCAAAGCAATCTTGTTGAAACGCAAAGTAATTTTGTTGAAACGCAAAGCAAGACAAATAGGATCAGAGCTAAACATTTTTTAAACTATTAGATCAGTAGTTATGCAATTAATAAGGAATCTAAATACACGTAATGTTTATAATTACTTGTAACCTAATTTAAATATTTAAATAATGGTTAAGCATTGTAATATTGGTGATCTATACTTTAATGCATGCTAAATAAACAATTGTTTCCTCGTTTCTACGTGACATTAATATATATAATTTTAAGGTTAGATGGATATAATATTTCTTTATAATGTACTTTCCTAAGATTACTATAAATTGTACAAATTAAAATGATAATCAATTTCATTCTGATCTGCCTAGGACAACACAAAATCGTTTCAATACTTATGTGTTTACCTTTAAAAAGGTCTCATTAATGCCCGACGAAAGACTTAAGTATTTCCAAATTTCATAATGCCACAATATCAAGTTATTCACAAAGTGGTTTATTATAGACATAGTTAAGCCTCTCCAAGTAACTCCACTGAGATCCAAAAGCCTAAAAACATAGAACTTCTTACATTAACTGGGGTCCTTTAAACAGAAAGATATGCGAAAGCTATTTTAGAAATATACTCGGAATAAATTAAAAATCGTATTTTTGTGCTATCTTAGACCGATTTAAGAACAAGCGTTGAAACGCTTTTGAATTTTGGATCATTTTTCAGAATAATCATTCTGGAATTGTTCTGCGCCTCCTGTTGTTGTTGTTACTGCTGCTGCTCCGCCTCCTGGTGTTGTTGTTGTTACTGCTGCTGCTCCGCCTCCTGTTGTTGTTGTTACTGCTGCTGCTGCTGCTGCTGCTGCTGCTGCTGCTGCTCCTCCTGTTGTTGTTGTTGTTACTGCTGCTGCTGCTGCTGCTGCTGCTGCTGCTCCTCCTGTTGTTGTTGTTGTTACTGCTGCTGCTCGGCCTCCTGTTGTTGTTGTTGTTACTGCTGCTGCTCCGCCTCCTGTTGTTGTTGTTACTGCTGCTGCTGTTGCTCCTCCTGTTGTTGTTACTGCTGCTGCTCCGCCTCCTGTTGTTGTTGTTGTTGTTGTTGTTGTTGTTACTGCTGCTGCTCCGCCTCCTGTTGTTGTTGTTGTTACTGCTGCTGCTCCGCCTCCTGTTGTTGTTGTTACTGCTGCTGCTGTTGCTCCTCCTGTTGTTGTTACTGCTGCTGCTCCGCCTCCTGTTGTTGTTGTTGTTGTTGTTGTTACTGCTGCTGCTCCGCCTCCTGTTGTTGTTGTTGTTACTGCTGCTGCTCCGCCTCCTGTTGTTGTTGTTGTTACTGCTGCTGCTCCCCTGTTGTTGTTGTTGTTACTGCTGCTGCTCCGCCTCCTGTTGTTGTTGTTGTTGTTACTGCTGCTACTCCGCCTCCTGTTGTTGTTGTTACTGCTGCTGCTGCTGCTCCTCCTGTTGTTGTTGTTGTTGTTGTTGTTGTTACTGCTGCCGCTGCTGCTGCTGCTGCTGTTGTTGTTGCTGTTGATGTTGCTGCTGCTGTTGCTTGTTGTTGTTGTTGTTGTTGTCGTCGTCGTTGTTGTTGTTGTTGTTGTTTCAATTAAATACATATATTCAAGACTCATTAACACAAAAGAATGGAAGTAATCTCGGTTTCAAACAATTAAAAAAATATACTTTTTGGCATAGGTTTTAACTGAATAAATGATGATAGTAACGAAATTACAAATCTCTTGGCTTTGTGAAGTTGACAACTAGGATTGCCCAATAAGAAAAATGTATCCTGTCCTTTTGTTTTATTGATATAAATATTAATGAGGTGTCTTTTAACAAAATCAATGGGTGTGTCAGAAGAAAAGTCCCAATCACGCGAACACAGTTGTAAGCAAACTTCTTTTTGTGTTTATAATTTTTAGTGCTGAATTTGTTTTATTCTTCTAACGGTATAAACCTTACAGTTTTTCCTCTTCAAATGTACTGAAATAAGAATATTTGAGTACATGAATTTGGACATTTTAACTCACGCAAAGCAACAAGTTTATATTGAATTTGCATCATCTATTATTAATGACACACTTTGTTGTTTAACATATCTTTTCATTATACAGAGAGAAGTATCTAATGACAGTAGTTCCCCTTTATCAAAAATGATAAAACATGTGTCAACATTAAGCGTCATGTACCTACCTTTATATAGAGTATTGTTTCAAAGATCATACAACTCCAAAGCAAAAGGTCTCCCTATGTCTGCGGTTCAGTGTCTCACTTCATATCCCTGTTCAATAGAAGTCCACTGGTTGAACTATCTCGAACTTTTTCATCTCCGAGTTTGATAACATGTGGGATCAAGCAAGGTTCAATATTGTGCCCCTTGCTTTTAATTATCTATGTCACTAACATGACTGCTACTGAATAAGTTACGTATGTATGTTAATGACTGTCTGCATAAACCTAAAAATATACATGAAAGTGAAGACCGTCTGAGACATGGAACTAACATATGAAGCCAACGAGTTGTCCTTTCATTTTGGTAACACATAATCTATCCTATTCGGACCAAGACAACGATACAATGTATAATGCTTATTCTAAACTGGATATAAGCTGTACTGGACAATCATTCATGTCTTAGGGAGAAGTCAAATATTTCTATGCAACATGGTTCTCTATATGATCTCGGATATCGTTTTCACTTCTGGTTTAATGAAACAAAGCATACATTACGCAGTTTTCTTCAGATGTTGATAAAAAAAAATCTTATATAACATTAATTTGACTCATTCACCCCAAAAACTTTGGTTTACCTGCTCGTTAAGGATAATGATTTCAATTAGTTTTTAAGAATTTCAATAAAATTAAAAAAAAAATTTAACAACAGACAGACTGACAATAAACAATAGCACCCAAGTAGACAAATTTTTCACAAGGCTATGAATATCTTAGAAATGAAAACCCAAAAATGCCATATAATTTTACATGAATATAAAGACAGGCACACAGATAGACGGACGGATAGAAGACAGATATAAAGCCAGGTAGACAAACAGAGAGACAGACTATACGGATGGACGGAGATAAAGACGGTTTATGTTTATGTCACAGTGACTTGTGACATTAATTTAGTATCAGGAGTGACGTCGATAAAGTACATGTCGAGACTGATCATCCGGGCAGTTGGTAAGTTTCTGTAGAATCCTGCTGTGCGTTTCTATATTGTAAATATATACTATGCTCATATTTTGGTTAAAAACTTTTATTGTAGAAAATTATTGAAATCTAGAAAATTCTTAATGACTTTGTCTAATCTGAATAATCGAATGCACGAAGACCTACTTTCTTTTGTTGTTGTTGTTGTTGTTGTTGTTGCTGCTGCTGCGACTGATGTTGTTGTTGTTTTGTTTTATTTTAAATGAAACTTTGTGTCCATGTAGTGTGAAGAGTTAAAGATGCAACATATCTCTAAAAAGATATTCATTTTAAATTTAAAAGAGAGGCTGTTATAGCAATTACATGTACAGTATATATCTTTAAGCAAAGTTTCAGAAAAAGGTAACATCATATTTATTTTTACCTACTTACAAATTTCAAGGTTGTGAGTTTATAACAATATATTTCTTTTTCATCACAAAAATACTACATAAACATCATTTGTACTAAACATTTTTCTGTATAATGTATATTGCTGTGAAACGCGCAAAAAATTAACGACCCGCGATAGTTGTTTCCCTTTATCAGTACAATAGAGTACTGTGAGTGGCATAAAGAGAGAGAGAAAAATTAATTGCTTCACTTGGGCAGATATCGCCCTTTAGGAACTAAAAAATATTTCAGAATTCATCAGTACTTAAAGTACTTTGATTTTATTATCATTTTTTTTTAGATCATGCAAGACAAGTACAACAGTCTATCTTAAAATATCAGTACACTATTGCATTTTATTTATCTTAGTTTACGTCTTTATTTTATCCCATGGTTAACCAATGTCTGTTTTATGAGTTGATGTACTTCTAAACTGAAATAAATCATTTTCAAAATTAGTGAAAATATAACAGTAAGAGTAGCTTCCCTTTAATCATTACTTCCTTCTTTTATCTTTATCATTTTATCTACGTATTTCAAACAGCCGAAATGTTTATTAGATTTTGAGGTGTGCAATTTCTTTCCTTTTTTCGTGCGCTGTTATGCATTTTGCAATTTTATGGCGAACCTGTATGTCACTATAAAGTTTTACAAATTAGTCGACAGAAGTTCTCAGGCACTTCTATTCATTCACCTTCAAATATTTTCCGTCAGCTCCGTGATTAAATACATCACAATTCATCGGTCTATTCGCGCGGTCTAATCAAATTAAGAGAAACTATCGTAAATCGTGCAATGTCTTTTGGCGTGCAATGAAGCAGCAGACAACATTGCCTGTCTTCTGCTACCGGGTGCCAATTGACCGCCATTTCAAAAGCAGCATCAAAGAAATAGCGCACGTGCATGTTGTCGATGCAGACGACATGTTTTCGCTTTAAATAACGTAGACTGGAGCTTGATTAACCGGACTATATTTAATGATGGTAGTAAATAAACTTTGCTGAAAATGAGAAAGAAGCGTCTTTTTAATGGAGTATTGTTTGGAGCAGGAAATTCTGGTGTCTTCAATTCAAAGAATTACTAATATTTTAAATTACATGAATCTTACAAAATAATGAGATGTACGCTGTGTAGATTTATTCATTTTACTGCTTAAGACATTTTGTGCCAAGATAGAGTTGAGTTATAAAGTTTCTATCAAATTGTCTGATCCAACCTGTCAAACGATACATCTAGATAGGCGATGTTTTTGTTGCTTGTTTGTTTTTTGTTGTTGTTGTTGTTGTTTTTGCTCATGTCGAATCATCAACTGCAATTTTCGGGAGTGGAAACGAGCACATGGTATAAAATATTATTACTTTCCCTGTTTCTCTTTTTTAAAGTTCCCAAAATTGTTCATTTAACAACTTAAGGAACCAGATTCTGACAGCAAAAATACTTTAGCAGTGGTATCGAAGATCAAAGACTGAAATTAAATGTTTAGTTACCCTCGAAACAAAACTTGGCTAGAACATCCATTTTCATCGTTTTCTATTTATTTCGAGTATGCTTGATGATCGAAATCCAAAGGTTCGAGAAGTAAAATTTCGAGCTAAACAAACTCATTCAAATTTTAGAGTTGAACATCGAGACAGATTTCAGTTCAAAACTTAAAAGTATGTTTTGTAATCAACGCTTATTTCCATTCTTCCCGAAAGAAGTAAACGGCCCGGTTCATAAGGTCCGTGACAAAATGTTTTTATTCATAAATTTTCGATTTTTTGGCTCCAATCCTTAGCATGGAACATTTTTTTAAACATTTATAAAACAAGAGGGCCATGATGGCCCTGAAATCGCTCACCTGTACATAGGCCCCCGGAGCAAGGCCTGTTTAAAGCCCGGGGCTTTTATTTGAACAAACTTTGTAGACAACCATTAGAAGATGTTTCATGCTAAACATCTGAGGTCTAGCTCGTTGGGATTTTTAAAAGAAGATTTTTTTAAGTTTTTTCTTTACACATATAGTTAGAAACAATGACACACCTGGGGCAGGGCCAGTTTTGACCCCAGGGCTTTTATTTGAACATTCTTTGTAGACACTTACTAGAAAATGTTTCATGCTTAATATCCAAACTCTAGTTATTCGGGTTTTTTAAAAAAAGATTTTTAAGTTTTTGCTATACTTGTATAAGGAAAATCAATGTCCCCCGGGGCGGGCCAATTTTGACTCCAGGGCTTCTATTTGAACAAACTTTGAAGACACTCACTAGAAGATGCTTCATGCTTAATAGAAGATTTTTCAATTTTTCCTATAGTTTTACACATATAGGGAAAATTAATGACCTCCGGGGCAGGGCCAATTTTGACCCCAGGGCTTTTATTTGAACAAACTTGGTAGACATCCATTAGAAGATGTTTCATGCTAAATATCTTAGCTCTAGCTCTTTTGGTTCTTTAAAAGAAGATTTTTTAAGTTTTTACTATATGTATAAATGGAAAATCAATGACCCCCTGGGGTGGGGCCAACTTTGACCTCAGGGCTTTTATTTGAACAATCTTGGTAGACATCCATTAGAAGATGTTTCATGCTAAATATCTTAGCTCTAGCTCTTTTGGTTCTATAAAAGAAGATTTTTTTAAAGTTTTTACTTCATGTATATAGGGAAAATCAATGACCCCCTGGGGCGGGGCCAATTTTGACCCCAGGACTTTTATTTGAACAAATTTGGTAGACATCCATTAGAAGATGTTTCATGCTAAATATCTTAGCTCTAGCTCTTTTGGTTCTTTAAAAAAAGATTTTTTAAGTTTTTACTATATGCATATTGGGAAAATCAATGACCCCCTGGGGCGGGGCCAATTTTGACCCCAGGGCTTTTATTTGAACAAACTTGGTAGACACCCATTAGAAGATGTTTCATGCTAAATATCTTAGCTCTAGCTCTTTGGGTTCTTTAAAAGAAGATATTTTTAAGTTTTTACTATATGTATATAGGGAAAATCAATGACCCCCTGGGGCGGGGCCAATTTTGACCCCAGGGCTTTTATTTGAACAAACTTGGTAGACACCCATTAGAAGATGTTTCATGCTAAATATCTAAGCTCTAGCTCTTTGGGTTCTTTAAAAGAAGATTTTTTAAGTTTTTACTATATGCATATAGGGAAAATCAATGACCCCCTGGGGCGGGGCCAATTTTGACCCAAGGGCTTTTATTTGAACAAACTTGGTAGACACTCACCAGAAGATGTTTCATGCCATAAATCTAAGCTCTAGCTCTTTGGGTTTTTTAGAAGAAGATATTTTAAGTTTATTCTTTTGGTTGCCATGGCAACCAGAGTTCTGCATGGAATTAAATTCTTTGAACAATTTTTAAAGGTGACCACCAAAGGAACATTCCTGTGAAGTTTGGATGAAATTGGCTTAGTGGTTTATGAGGAGATGTCATTTAAAGTAAAAGTTTACGGACGACGGACGGACGACGGACGGACGACGGACGCCGGACGAAAAGCGATCACAAAAGCTCACCCTGTCACTTTGTGACAGGTGAGCTAAAAAGGTTACCTGCAGGTCTGTGGAGTTTGTAGGCTGTCTGTTTTTGAAGAAGGCGACCTGTTGGCCTTTTTGGCGGCCTATTGGCATGGTTTTGACGGTCTAGCGCTGAAATACTGGCAACCTGGCGATATAAACGCCTGATTAGTATCAGTTTATAATAAAGTAAAAAAAAAGTACAAAAGAACGTTTCTAACTCCTGTATGAAGAGTACATAAACGGAAAAGTACATACAACAGAGAACAATCAGTTTCAACGTACATTTAGATTTTTTTTGTGAAAGCCACCAACTTCACGCCGCTTTACTTTCCTGCGCTAGGCCGTCAACTGTAAAATCTGCATGCTATAATACTATCCGCTCTAAGCCAATGATTCAGGTGATCAAAAAATGTTGAGAAACTGGCAATTTTTATGTTGAAAAGCAAGTTGTCAGGAAAAGAAATAAAGCATGGTATAAAAAAAATTACAACGTTTTGATAAAACCCAAATAAGCAAACTTTCACAATGACATTTCCCGCCGTAGACATAGAAAGTGCTTTTGAGCGAAAAACATCCCTCAATCAATGCTTTTCGTTTAGAATTTTATCATAACATGCCAACTTATGCTGTGCTTAGTGTCCTCGAAGTTGCGTTCAAGCGTTTCTCCCACCGTCTAATCCGAAGGCAAACTTCGGCTTTAAGGTGCAAACAAGCGGATTACTGAGTAAACTTATAATCTCTCAAATCTCATCTACCCTTGTTCTTAAACTCCCCAGTTTATTGCCACTTTCTCAAAACTCGTTTCTATGGAGCGAAAGTTTTAGTTTTATCTACAACGCATCTGCCATTTTTGTCTTAAAATAGCCACTAACTGCCATTTGGGGTTATCTTTTTCTTCAAATGCCCACACTTGAGGACATCGCTTTTGGCTGGTACATAGTGAAGATTACGCGGTGGTGGGGTACATTGTTTTTATATACACTTTCCCTACTATCTCCTCTTATCAAGAATAAATCGACATTTATTTGGACTTAATTTAATTTTGATGAGTTTGAAATCTTGAAGAAGTGACAACGTTGTACTCCAAAGCAGCCCAAGCAGTGAAGACACAAATACCACGTGGTAGTGCTCGTCTCCGGAGACCGTGGAATGTTGCTATAAATAAATGATTGTAGCTGATCTTTGGCAGTGCCCGGACAGATAGAGTCGCCGTCTAGTCGATGAAAACCCTTGTACTGAAGAGCTTGAACCACGGGGCGATCTCGAAAGCGACAGTAACACTGTCTTAGAACGGAATTTAATGAACTGCCTTGTGATAATCACTCTTCTTTCAATTGTAAACATATTACACCGGTTATTGGCGTTTTATTAAGCATTTCGCATATAACTTTATTGAATTAAGATATATTGCGAATCAAACGCTCCCCCTTTAACAAATTTCCTTAAGATTTTAAATCGTCTAATTTTATCTATGGCCTATTGTTATACACGAAAAGACACTTTTCACACAAGTTATGGTTTACTTAAACAATAATTTGTCGAGCAGCTACATTATAAAAACGTTATTTATATAATTATTTTATCAATGCCCGTCCTTTTGTGTAATTAATTACTTTTTAACGGTTATTTTACTTTGAACTGTTCATAGATTTGTTAAAGAAGTTCTGAAATAAATTATTAATCTTTGATTACAAAACTCAAAAAAATAATCGACGCATTAATTTGAGAATAACATAACGTACATACCTTATCTTGTTAACATAACAATTGTTAACAGTTTTTAGACAAGCCTTTATATAATACATTTCAAAATGGTCACGTACTTTTTAAAAACAAAAAGATGTCGTTGTTGCATAATTCTAAGTTGATGGTATATATACATTTATACAATGAGGTGTAATTGAGCGCTGTATAATTGAATATTTATTGTTTTAAAGTCTCTTAAAATGGCTTTCAACTTAACTATCGGGGTTAATGGCGAATTCTGGACACTGTTTCCCTGTCAAAATGTTCTCTTTTTTCTTTCTTTCTTTCTTTTTTCAAAAGTTCATTAAAGCATTTCTATATGCACACTAGCCCAAATTCTGTTTATTGAATTAGAATTTTAATGTAACGCTCCGTAGTAAGTTTCTATAATATAAATTATCTGTGGAGGAGCTTAATAATTGTGTTAATTTTGTATTAAATAAACATTATAAAAAATTATTCATTCGTTCTATCATTTGTTTATTTTTTCATTGGTTCGTACGTTCTTTCATTCATTCACAACCAATCAATCATTCTTTTATTCACATTCATTCATTCATTCATTCACATTCAATCATTCATATTCATTCATATTCATACATTCACATACATACATTCATTCATACATTCACATTCATTCATTCACTCACTCACTCACTCATTCACTTTCTTTCATTCATTCACATTCATTCGTTCATTCATTGTTACATTTATATCTATCTTTTAAAAAGCTGGTATTTAGATACCGGGTGAAATTAAGAAATTTAACGCAAAATTTAAATATAACAAAAAAAATGTGAACTTTCTTTGATTTTTAAGAGTGTCGACAAAAGGTGAAAACAAGCAGGTGCAACGTTCTAATCAACACGGATAGGGTATGTTGTTTAGTTATACCAAACTGTCCTCTTTCCAACTCACCTTTATTATGTCTACAGCAGTCCAATATATTTTATCTCGTAGAAATTACATATTAAACACGCCTGTTAATGCATATATGTATTTCATGTTTTATTAGAGGGAAAATTTAACCAGAAATATGAGTATTAGTCTATGAACGGACCGGACCTATCATTTCCCTACAAGAAGAATAAATTTCCAAGTGTTTCTATTTTGTCCCCGGTCATTTTTAATATTATATATATTATTATAAACGATTATTTATGTGCATATCATATTATCCCTAAAAAGATTGGTTTGATACGTTTGCCTAATTTGTTTTCAATACTGTTTATTTTAGGTTTTAATCCGGCATCCGTTAAAGATCATGAAAGCGTTAAGATTGATAGCTTAAATAAACAAAAATATCAAAAACCGGCTTACGACACTGACTGGGGTAACAATATTTCTTCTTGTCTTGAGTCGAACTTCCCCTTCTTTTGTATTGTATTCAAGATTTGACGTTTTCACCCAAGCCCCGAAAAACAACATAACGTCTAGATATGTCTGTATGTTTCAAAAAAGACAAAATCTTTTGTAAACAAAATACTATCCCATTGAAAATCTGATTGTCGTCGTGATGCTTTTGAAAGTCAACTGGATGGGAAAAAAACGTTAATAATGATGAACTATAAAATATGGTAGGACTGTTAAAGGTCATATCTGACGTACATGTATATCAAGGACTGTTAAAGGTCATATGTGACGTACATGTATATTAAAAAAAACCTAAAAGGGTCAATATGATAATATATTTGAAGACTTTGTTTTTAACAATATGATTAATTTCTTCTGTAAGCTATTGTCGTGTCATCAATACAGATATTTATGTAAAACTTGTTAATAAGAACGACATTGACAAAATTTATAGTCTTAAAGTATTGTTGAAGCCACCGAAAAAAAAGACTTTCTGAGAAAAATAACGTCTCGGGCCAGCCATTAATGCACGTAAGATTAAGCCTGCCAACCTACCTATTACCGACCTCTATGGTCTGTTCAGGCATACCGTTATAAGGTCCGAACTATTTTAAAGTCGGTTGTGGGCGAAAAGAAAAGCTTTTGTATATTAAAGGGACTCCCTCTTCCGTTAGATGAAGGTCTAGACCAATAACTGGCGTGCAAATTTTTATATTATTCGCTCAAATTTTTACAGAATAATAATTCTTATTTTGAAAAATGTCCCGAAATTGAAAAGCGTTGCAACGCTTTTCGCTCAAGTCGGGCTAAGAATAGCACAAAAATACGAATTCTGATTGATTTCAGTATGTATGTCTTAATTATCTTTTGCATATCTTTCTGTTATCTATGTAAAAATTTCAAATTTTGTGCATTTATGCTTTTGGACCTCAGTGGAGTTCCTTTAATACTCTGTGCAAGGATTCTAACGTTCTACGGTTTACACGGTCAACAATTTAATCATCGTTTCCTTGAATATTGAGGCTTCAAATGTACATGACAATATGATCACGGTAGATACATTAGAATTATCTTTATTCTTTGCGTGTCATCAAGTAATCAAACAAAGTGATTTCACTATCACGTAGCTTCAACGCCCGTGTAATCAATAACAACCTATCGTTATAAATTCCCGTTTCAAATACACAATAAATCAGCTTGCCCCGGGGGTCGGGTTGTCACTGATAAAAGTACAAAATATCTAATGTAAGAAAAAAAAATGTTTTGAAAGATAGGCTGTAAATCACCAAGTGAAAACGTACAAATTTCAAGATACTGATCAGTGTGTGAGGCGAAATGTATTTTGATAGAGTTATCACTGAATAGTTTCGCATTGCAATGCGAGTTTTGCGCTCGGGGCAGGGTCGATAACGCACTGGAGATGCGGCTTACCTGAGATGAAGGCATATGAGCATTCAATGCACGAACAAAGACATTTTATCAATTTTTGATCCTGTTTTCATTAATTTTCTGCGGCACATCACACTAATATGCCGTCCCGTTTGATCTTCTTTTGTTTATGACGTTTTTATTTGAACGAAACAAGATATTTCTTCGATTACAGCTGAGATACAAAAAAATACTATTGTAAAATTTTGTATTTATAAGTATTAAAATAAATTTTGATGATATTATCAGAAATATGAATGTTTGATTTATTACTTAAATTAAGACGGTAGCCTTTGATTTATAGTACAAATTGTTTAAGACAACAAATATTTTCGCCTCAGATTAAGTCCCAGTGTTTTGATTGTTTACAAGCGGTAGCTTATCACAGTTTAGTGTCAACTATGATATTTCTTTAAGTCAACTTAATTACTCGGTCTTCTCAATATTGGCTGACGTTTTGAGCCATGACATCTCACACTATATGTACATATTCCAATATTCTTGAATTCGGCAAAACGTATGTTGTTTTCTTATGAAAAGCGGACATAAATAACTCGGATATTTCATTTTTTGTTAAAAACAATATCACAATTTCAAACAAAAAATGACGCAAGGAAAAAAAGTCCAAAAAAAATCTCAAATTAAAAAACAGAGACTTACATACTATATATTATACATGTATGAAAAATATCGCTCTGTGTCTCAAATAAATAAATAATCGATATTTCATTTTATTTATTTTTTCTTATAAATTATTTTTTATTAATTCTAAAATATTATTTTACACAATGCATTACCATCTAAAAATTAAGAAATGTATTAAATAAAGACATCATGTCTTTCCCAATCTGAAGCTAATAGGAACGAAGATTTTTTGTTTCCAATATTTCGTATTAGAATGAAATATTTGAATCAATGTTATAATTTTGTTCAAAACCTCAGTTTCTCGGTCTTAGATGGGCAATTTTTAACGTGAGATAATAATTTTATAAGTTTAAATAATGATGAATAATGTATATGACTGGTAATACCAAATTTTAATTTTGTATGTTTGTATTTTCACTCTTGTTGTATTTAATGTATGCTGTATATTTGTGTAATGACGAGGAACTGTTATGTTCAAGTCATGTTGAATAATAAAATCTGTTCTGTTCCGTTTAAAAGTAGCACTTGTAATTGCTAAATTAATTAAGAAATTAGTATTACAAGAAAATAAACGTATAATAGTTCTAATATTATTATAGTGGTTTGTGATTTTTTTTAATTAAACTGTTATCTGGTCGCAACATTTTGAATATTTCTTCCTATTTGAAATACAGTTTTATACACATCTGACTATCTACGTACAACCATATAAATCTATAACATTATAATGTAAATATATGTTTAAAGGTCCAGCTGTAGGCAAATTTCAAATATATATTTTTTCTTTTTTTTCTGTTCTTGAATCACTATTACGCATGTGTGTCAAATATCTAAATATCTCGCAAAAATGACATAAAAAAAAACAAAAGACTGTCACAATTTTGTGGAATGTTATGTTAACCGTTATATTTCCATATAATACCTAAGGTATGATCACCCGATGACAGAATCATCTCTAAAATCCTCCCAAAGGTTTTAACGTTTCGCTACGCCTCTTTTCCTATAACCTGCCTCCAGCCAGTTTCTCTAATTCTCCAACGACTACTCGCGTGCGACTGTAACTCCGCCCACCTGCGCAAAGCGTGAATAAATTAACGACCGGACGTCCAATTGGATATTCCGTTTGTCTATACAACTAAAGAAAACAGTAATGACAACTCGGGATTTTCTGTACATTACACATTATTCATGTATAAGACTGAATTGAGATTATTACCAGTTGTGTTGTACATTGAATTCGGATATATTTTTCTGTGTGTTTTTTTTTTATTATTCCTATATTGGCTCTGTTTGATTTTAATATTGTTTTTACCTGTCTTTAACTTTCTGCCACGATTGCACCTCCAATTTCCGACGACATGACGGCGGATAACCAACCGCCACCGCCGGCACCGACAAGTAAGATATTTTATATGTAAAACCTTTTTATTAAGATATAAACATATATTGAAAAATTACTACTAAATTCCCGTTACAGTATTCAAATGACACTCTACAATTCGCAATATTTCTTGATACCAAATGTATTTTATAACTGCTGAATGCGTTATATATTATAGAATCATAGTATATATATTTGTTTCAAGGACATGCGACGCTGGTACATGATTTCGGTATAGTTAATATATATGTACTTTAATATACCCATCTATATATGGCAAATATAAATATAAAGCAAACATACAATTAAATGAAATATAGACAAGACTTAATAACGTACTAATGTTTAAACACTTAACGTTTTTATTTCTACATGATGATGTAATAAATCAATACAAAGCACTGATTAATTAAAGCTGGAGTGTATTTTTATTACATGTAATAGAAATTATATTCTTTAATGTATATTAAAAAAGTTAGACTAAATACTATTTTTACATTTGATCGCCCTGATAAAATGAAATCCTGTTTCTTTGTAGTTTAATTTTAATTGTTCACATTTTTATATATAATCTTAATTTATACCGTATATCTATACCATCAGATTCTTTCGTCAAAATCTGAGTTATACATGTATATATATTATGTATTGACCTAGTGACAACGCTTATTCGCTCATATGCATAAAACAAATATACCGTACCCAGATCAGACAGACAAATTTACAAACATCTTCAAAATAAATTTGAACAAATTTTAAAAGTACACATACTCCAGTCGACGAACCCTTTAAAGCGATGCCTGTATGGTTGTTTTCCTGGTTTTACGGCCTAACAGTACATTAAATACCCAGTTGATAAGTACATGTGCTTATCATATTTTTTTTAAAAATGTTGTTTAGGGTTGGGATTTCTTAAAATTTTCTTTTTAGTTGTTTTTAGGTTGTTTTTTTTTAATTTGCTGAATCTATATATTCGGGGAATTCATTTGATATAAATAGTGTTTTTGATATGCGATCCTAAGATCTGCTAGTTTTTTTCGCTCTTTATATATTATATATGTATATAAAATTCGAAATGTTTCGTTTGACAATGTATATTGGTTAAAGAAATAATTTATACGGAAACCGTTTGACAATAAACCAATATATGAATATATAATATATGATATATGTAATATTATGTGTTAATCTAAAACTGGGCATGACGTTTTCTTGTCAATACATATATAAGTTTTTCTTTCTTGCTTTTAATTTTAATGTTAAAACATAATGAGATTATTATATCTTCATTTAAATGTCTTTTTAAAAGCAAGGGTAAAAGCAAAACTATTTTTGATTAACAATATAGATAAAGAGGTAGATCATATATACAATATGATTATCACCACGGGAATGTTATATACATGTATCTTTAAATTCATATTTAATTTCGTACATGAAGTATGCTTGGATGCGGGGTTAGACTTTAACGGGATTCTAACAGCCGACAAACGCCTTTTTTCCATTGCAGGTATATTTCGAGTAAAAAAAAATATGTAGATAATCATCTTAATTAATTCAATATTATTACACCTTTAATCGCGTAACATGTTTGTGAAGGTACATTGTATTCTTATTCTTAACATTTTTTTTTGACTTCATTAATAATTTCGCAAGTATTTAAATTTTTAATCTTTGATAATTTTTTAGTAACATCTCATTGAAAAAAATCTGGCAGTCCATACGTGTTTTTATATGAAAGAATAATGTTTCCATCATTACTTGTAATCCGAATAGATATCCTGTAAAAGAGCGGTGCCGGTTTTTGAGCCGTACAGCTGTGTGAACGGTCAAGTTACAGACTTTATCCCTAGTTTGTTCATCAAACAGAAGTCAACTGCGAGTGACGGTGCGTGAAATCTTCCTGGCGTTACTCGTTAATATTTCATGTAGCAATTAATTAACTCAAATACCGTCTCAATCATACTTGATGTTTGTTTAATATTTACCTGGACTGTTGATTTTATTAAAAAGTCTGTGATTAAGCGTCGCGATGTTGAGAATAGTCTCGGGGTTGAAGTGTCATGGAATTGTTCAGATTTAAATAGCCCAGAGATTAATAATTACACCGATATCTATAGTGTAAACATAATTTCAAATGTATCAAATGCCAATTCGAATTTTAGAATATGTTAAAAATAAATTGGACAGGCAAATGTTGGAACAGTATTGTTTCTATTGTTTCTAATCATTATAAAAGAGTGATTCCAGAAGTATAAAATCACAAGGAATAAATAAATTATTATTTTTTATATGATTATTCGTGTGTGAAGTTGTATAATATGTATTCATGCATACTTTGTATATTGTTTTGTAAACAAATTGCATAAGATTTATACATTTAAGAAACAACAAACAAACAACACAAAACTAGAATGTGATGTGCAAGAATACTAAAACCAAAATTTATTAGCCAGAAAAAAACACCCCACAAATCTGCAATAATTTATTATAGAATCAATTGGATCAATGCTAAAGTGTGAAACTTCACTTATGTCATGTCCTGCTGGAGCTGCGTGTTTTTTGTCAACAAACAATAAGTTCGTTTGCATATTAATTGTTATATTAATTGTTTAATTTTAAGGGCTTTGAAAATAATGATATCAGAAAACAATCAAAAAACAACATTCATTAAACTTATCAGATTACAATTTTAAACACACTACATATGTAAATATGATTAATTCAAAATTCTGAAATAAAAATACACTGCTCTGGATTATAATTACATAAAACCATGTTTACTTAGCGCATATCCATGTCGTTTGCTTCGATTTTTCGTGTCGTCTGCTTCAATTTCATTATAATTGCACATCGTAACGGCTAATATTCAGGATTGATTTTATTTGCAAAAGATATTTCCCACGGAGTTCAAGAGTTTGAATGTTGATTCCATCAAAGTGATCGATATTTAATGGCAATGAACACTTTTCTGTTCGGAAGAACCGCGGTATCTCAGGCCCGCACGTGCTCATGTGCACTGTAGTGATTCAACAAGCGTTTGTATGACGAGAAAATATGATCAACAATAATAGAGCATTCATCCCTTATCTTTTGTCAGCGTGCATTTCTAATAAAAAGACAAAGAAGAGACAAATTTGTCATAATTTTATGTTCATCTAATTTCACAATATTAATAAGAAATATCAAAATAATCAATTAGCCATTATTCAATGAAGCGCCGATGAACTACTGTCTCAAGTATGATGTAGAAATTATTCCAAGTTGTGATTAAATAATATGATACATGTACGATAAATGGAAAGTTGATAATATCCGGGTAATTTTCCGGGCACAAAGTCACGTGGCTTTATCATGTTTTATCATTCTCGTCATCATGTTAATTCAGCTATCATGTCTCATAATCAACATGTAATAATTTCATCGTTATGTTTTGAAATTATCATGTTATCACTGCTATAATTTAGTTCGATCATGTTATATCATGATATCATTGTCATGTTATATCATCATATCATTATCGTCATGTTTCATCATCGTCTTAATTGATTATCAGTACATATCTTTTTACATAATACATTATATAATACTTTGAAATCAAACAACATTTTAGCATCATGGTGGTGCTTCTACATAAACTATGATTATTCAATTTCGTCCAGCATCGGTTACATGTTTTCAATATCATAACAAGTAATCATAAGCAAAATAGAAAAGAAAAAGAAAGAAAAAAAACACAAATAAATAAGTCAATTAATTCTAAACAGTAAAAGGCAATGTCAAGAAGCCCTTCGTTTCGTTTATATTTGTTCTTTAATAGATCTATATTTACATACATTTCAGAACGCCGTCGGGTGTCTATGTGCGTGGGATGTGGGTCTCAAATCCACGACCAGTTTATACTCCGGGTAGCCCCAGATTTAGAGTGGCACGCCTCGTGCCTGAAATGTGCAGACTGCAACCAGTATCTGGACGAGTCATGCACGTGTTTCGTGAGAGATGGAAAAACGTATTGTAAACGAGACTATTCGAGGTGAGTTGTTCTTTTATTTTTTAATTTTTTCTGATAGTACTATCATTATACGAGGAGAAGAAAACAGCAGTGTCTATTCTAGGACGGGGGATGGGGGATTCACTCATATTTTTGAAAATCCCCCTCTCTCTATTTTATCAGAGGCCGGGGAAAACTTTACATAGAGTAAAAAAGGGAAAAATATCAACAAATGTAATGCAATGTAAATTCTCACTTTTCGATAAAAAAAATCCCTTCCCCCCTGTTTTTCGAATCCTCGAATAAACAATGAAACAGACCCGATATTTTTTTCGTAACTTATACAAAACAGTATCTCGTTACATCACACATATCAAGAACAATGAATAGCTAAGTTCTATGTATATTATAATGTACAAATTGAATTTCTATTTATCTATTTGTCCCTCGTTTTATCGATATGTTATTCTATAATCGTTGTAAATCATATTTTTCTATCCACTATTCGATGTTTTATAGTTACAATTTACGGCTCGTCCTCTTTACCTGACAACTGTCGGCTTATTTTAATTAGATTAATAATAAGTCAATTAAATATTGTGATAGGAATCATTACATCAAACGCACCGAAACGCCGATCAAAGAAATTTTGATAGATTTACTGGAAAACTTAAATAAGGTGTTGATTAAACTTTGGAATTGAACACTCTTTTAAGCATCATGTTTGGTCGATATTAACCGGCAGTTTTTTTTCGATTTTAATCGGAAACGTAATTCGGATTTGAAGTCCTATCGGTTTATCTGTGTAGTTTGAAAAACGAGAGGAGAGCGATTAGTAACATCCGACTGATGGCTTAATTTGTGGTCGTTTCGATGATCTTGTTAAATTGAGCTTTTTGTAATTTAAGTAAAAACGGGATAAAGATGTGCCTGATGCGGTAACATATTGTATCATGTTGTTAATCATGACACGCCATCTTGTCAGCTCTCTATCATACACCTCCATAATAACAACAACAACAACAACAACATCAATAACAACATTAACAACAACAGCGACAAACAGTTGCATATATCTGAATTATAATGAGTGCAAACTAATAAAGTAAAATGCGATTTTGTTTAACAAAGATATAAAAAATTGAGGACAAAACTTGATAAAAACAAAAATATATTTTTGAATTTAATATTGTTTAAAATACATCCTTTTACTCGACCAGCCCCTGATACGCATATTGGAACATATTACATTTATCCTTCCAGGATGTTTAAAAAATCAATTTGTTGATTACATATTATAGATAAAAAAAACATGTTCTTATTTAAAAGTTATATTTAGCCGTTATTCTGTATATACACGAGCATGTGATTCGCATGTTTGTGTATACATGCGCCAGTTTGATGACATGATTTAGAATAATCGGGAAAAACAGTATATTACAGAATAAATAAACAACAATAAGAATCAATTTACACTTAAACAGATTATAAATATTACTTTTAAAGGGAACTTTTCTCGTTATAATATATTTGACCTCAACAGATCATTTGTATCTTATTTTTTAGATTATTCGGACAAAAATGTGCAAAGTGTGACCAAAGTTTTCTGAAAAACGATTTTGTGATGCGTGCTAAGGACAATGCGTATCATATAGACTGTTTCCGGTGTGTGGCTTGCAGCCGACAACTTATTCCCGGGGACGAGTTCGCACTCAGAGAGGACGGACTATTTTGTAAGGCGGATCATGACGTTGTTGAACGCGCTTCAATCAAGGACGAAAATAGTGATTGTGAAAGTAGTCCGTCTACTAAAAGTGTCAACAGCATAAATAATAACAACAATAACAACAACAATAATAATAACCTCGATAAAACGAAAAGCAACATTCTTAACAATAACATCATCAAATGTGAAAAAGGAATTTCAAGTGGTAAGTTAGGAGTTATTTTGTTATCATCAGTAACACGTCCAGTACATTTATTTTACAATTGTATACCAAATCTTGTTAATGTAAAAGTGAGGCCCCTTGTTTTTGTAGCATTGCCGCAATTAATATAGTAGGTGTACACATCTCCTTTTGCTTTAGCAAATAGGTGATAAATCAAGCAGGCATGTAGCGATACATACATAAAGAGGCCCCTGTTTTTGAGATGATTTTCGTTGGATAAGGAATGCAGCAAAGGTCCTGAAAAACAAGAATATCTAATAAAATGATAAATTCTCTTTCATTTATATTTAAAGACACAACTTTCAACTTGTTAGTGAAGTTAAGTGGTAAACTTTCAAGTGGGCAATGGCTGTACTAAATGCCGTACATTTTTCTACCCGTCCTAATTCACCACGGTGTAAATATGGTGTTCTTACGTCTACGCGACAATCGCCAATTTAAAGACGATTATGGAGTATTTATCTCAAATCCCCGTGTTTACACACGGATGGCCTTTCCACTGTGCCTCGCTTGTACCCAGTTTGTCGCAAAAATGATAAAATTCCGGTAGGTAATGATACAAACATGGCCCTTTTCCCGAGTTTAAACTGCGACAACATTCATAAATTGCTGTGGTCATCGGAACCAGTGATAACGGGTTTTGTAACATAAAAATATCTCACATTTTCAACCCTCATCATAGCCTGAATCATTTGCAACTTCCTGTTTTGATATTCATTTGCAAATATATAGGGTTTTTTGTATATTATATTACGCGGAAATAATCAAAACGTATTGATATATCTTTCAAAGTATGAAATTTAAATGGAACATATAGCTTAACGTAATCGGAATGATTGTAATTAAACGTACTTTTCAAATTTCATCAGACTCGTGTTTAAGATAAATAAATACACATAAAATTTCTACTCATGTGCTCGTATCAGGTAGAAACCATTAAATTAATACAGCCATGATTATATGACCCATTTAAAGTGAACATTATCACTTTTAAATCCATTTTTATCATTTGCCGAGATAATTATTACAACTTTTTCCACATAAATTACCTTCTGACAACTTATCAACAATTTGGCAGCCGACTTTTTATCGGCTGACGCATTTACTGCAAAAATAATAGCAATGACAAGAGTGTGGACCTTTTTCACTGATTTACAGTCGTCAGCTTACATGATGAAGCTATGAAAGACGTGTTTTCGTAAAACAAAACATATATCTTCGAAAAGAGGTATTGTACATTTCTTTAGGAAACAATATTACAAAAAACTTGAAAACACAACCAAAACAGTTGATATTTTAAGGCATGATTGATGCATTTACATGACCTTACTTATTTCCAAGTCATTTTGATGAATGTCGTCTGTTTCTTACATTTAGCGCGTGACAGATTGGCGCGAGATCCTAGTTTGTCCGTTGTTGTCTGTCAAAATGAAATATAACGCTAAAACGAGTCATAGGTTGTAAGAATGAATAAAAGTTGGTTACCTTATGAAGTATAACTGTTGGACACATTCCCGAATTTCATAGAAAACTAATTTTTCTTTCTCTCTCTCTCTTCTTCTTCCTCTATCTACAAAAATAAAGAAATGACAAAGTGTTGTATATCATGGCCTCAGACGACATTTACCTATTTGTGTGATGAAATGGGACAAGAATAATTTAAGAGTCATTTGTAAGTATATATAATAATGACGGAAGATTTATTTAATAAATATTTTGATTTATTCACACATCCATAGAAGTTTACAGTTACTTTGTAACAGAAAAAAAAATATATTCTCTGCCTATTTTCCTTTGGTTAGCTTTATTTTTATTTATTTTTTCTTTAAAAAAATTGGCAAAATTTCAAAAACGTTCTCAAATATCAGTTAGTTGCAATTTTACTGTTATAAAAATAAAAAGGATATCGCATAGAATACATTCACATTCATGCGTTCTGTGCATTTTAAATATAACATTTATTCTTGATCTTGTATGATATATGACCAACATAGTGTCATCCAAAAGTAAATCGTAAAAACTTATATAATATGTATTTGAAACGTTGAATTTTCAGAACTGATACTATTGAATTGATAGTAAATTACGTAAAACCACTAAAGAGCTACTTAACTGATCTTACCCGTGATTTATACGACAAATATTAAACAGTTGAATCAAGTTACTGTACCGCCCTTATTTTTGTTAAACCAACTTGTTCAATTTTTCCTCAAGGACCGGTGTACAAACTCTTAATCAATTTTGGAATGCACTCAAGCAAAGAAAAGAACACTGAGAAATGGCGGAGCGTCAAATCTGATCTGGATTTGCGCAAATTTTACAGCCTCTGAATCTGATGCGTTTTTTGCGATTATTAAAATGTCACGTGAAATATGTTTAAAAATACGTGTATGATAGATTCAGACTACCGCGTTCCTTATCACTTAAGACATAATTAGAAATACTTTACTGTTTTTATAGATAGAATTAGATACTAAAACGGATCCAACACTTCTGCAAAGCGATAAAGTACATAAAACAATGTAGGAACGCAACATGTAGCAAATTACGGGGGATCAAAAGAGCTCAACATTTCATTATTTTTGTATAATAAGGCAAGTTGGATCTATCGTCTGCTGCAAACAACAGATCGAAACCTACCGTAATCGCACATACAATGAACCGTTTGGATTTTTGATGAAATATAAATGAAGGCGCGTGGATAATCATTCCATCTTTGTCTAAGGTCAATAATTAATTATTTACAAGAGTTAATTGAAATAAACAGACATCAACTGTCGTCTGCTCTCATGGGGTCCACGTGAGCGTTCCCGGGGGAGAGGAGATACGAAACGCCTCATAAAGTGACATGGATGTTTAAACGCGCTCGCGCTGATAGCGTTTTGTACATCATGAACTTGGCGATCAAAATTATGAATATTGTATAGGAAAATTGTCAGGAGCACCTTAGAAACTGAAGTTATCGCATTTCGTAATAATTTTCTCAAACCTGTGGACAAATTTTATGTTTTTAGTCCTGATTGAAGTTTTTGAAATAATACCCTTGGATGCTGTTGTTGTAATATTTTATTTAGTCTTGCTTTAAAATAACTCGATAAAACTGCACGCGATTTCACCCTATGACTCGACCATTAAAAAAAATATAAAAAATAAATTAATGAAAATAGTATTCGTTTCTGCGTTTTCTAACCTTTAGAAGGTAAAGTTTCTTTAGCGTCAATATATCCAATAACTTCTTAACTGTAATCTTAATTTTATAAGTGACAAAGTGTACAGTAAATATTATATAAATGGTGAATTTCAGAAAAGAAAAAAAGATATAAAAGACACGCAACAGATGCATTTTCTTGTCACTTTTTGGAGTAAAAAAAATCAAATCAAAAAGTGGGAAAAAAGCTGATATTAAATATTAACATAAACAGAAGCTTTTGCCGACCATTTCATATAGACATAGCATTAAATCAATTTCAATTCAGTCTTAATCCATGTTGATTTCCCCAGTTTTATTTGAGAAGAGAAATTCCGTCTAGAACATGATCCGATTCTCAAATATTTACATTTAGTGAAGGAAACCTGAAAACACAGAACATACCCTCAGTTCAAACGTTTGTACAAATATTTAACTGTTACTTAACAATAATCTAAGCTAACCAAATTTCACGTTTTCTCTTGAGATAGATTTTTTCCCAGAGTTGTGTTAGGATTGGACTTCGAAATATTTTGTATACTGATATAAACTATCTAGTTTGCTGACGGAAGACCGGTTGTTCTAGTTCTTCTCAGGATCTTGTCCGTGCTTGAAAAAAATTACATTAAAAGAGACAGTCTGATGTATATCTTCACAAGTAAAAATAGAAAATCGACAAAAAGACGACAGTAAAAGAGTCGTTGTGACTTATAATCCAAATATACAATAAAACTCTCGTGCATTCGCGTTGCATACGAGACTTGTAAACATCTTAGCTCTTTATGCTGTCCTTTGCAAACAATCAATTTTCAATATTTATGAATCTGAGCATTAAAAACTGATGACAACAGGTTCGAACCTCCAACCTTCTAGTATTATGATTGTATCCCAAAGTGACTTTAATCAATTTTCGATATTTTAAAATAGTTGATGCAATACTGCTTTAAGATCATGAAGATTTGAATACATGGTTAACTCTTTCATATAATTTTCAAAAACAGATTTCCCGCTTAAAACACACCGTTTGTTATGTGACGTAGACAACTACGATCATATCGACTTCTCGCATACCCTTATAAAATCTTTTGTCTTTTACACGTCTGTTCTGCTCTCTTTTTTATTATCTTCTGATCTTTCAACTGCTCACGTGACATCTGGTTATCAGACGATAATGTTACCCAATACATCACACATGTTTTATTCGATACTAATATATTATGTATCGATAAAAAAAATCATTCCCTAACTTTAATATATCGTTTTGAACGAAGTTCAAAAGGAATAAGACTTGAATTTAATTTAAAAGAGGACCTTCAATTTTTTTCATATAGTATGAATTAAAGATGAATATATCTCGTGGTGCGTGTCTCGCATCACTGGTGCATGTCTCTATATTAATATTGAATCACAGTTGAATCAAACGTAATCTTATATTTATGAATTATTGCAAAATACTGTATTGTCAATGTACGCATCGGTAAATTCCACGCTACACAAATTATGTCCCTTTATTAGTTTGCTTGGGAATCTGACACACTTTCAGTGCCTCAGCAAAATATATATTTTTTACCAGCCGCTTAGCCAGGTAGAACGCTATACTCTGAGTCAGGCGACCCGGGTTCGAATCCCTGACGTTGGAGGTCACTATTTTGTGATTGATTATAAAATCCTCTCTACGGTCATTTTTCTTACTGTACCTCTGCTATGGCATGTACAGAAGTAAGATCAGTTCAAATTGCAAAAGTGACGGCTTTAGTACTGGTAAATTGCATAACAGCCTGCCTAGGAACGATGCGGTGGCTGACCTGTGCTCTGATGAATTCAAAGTGGCTTACGACCATCACCTTATCATTTTTACTCAAGATTAAGATGAAAATGTTATACATCAATACGATCTTTATTTATTCGAAATTAAACGATGTCTTTTTGTATATTTCACAAGTCTTGGCATTGGTATAATCTACAAAATAACATGTTCTGTATTATGTAATAAAATTCTAGCATTGACTTGCTTTAGACATGGCCAGTCTTGGTTTATATATATTCCACACTAGCCCAATCTTTGTATATATGACTTCACTTCTTTCTTAATGTATTGCATAAAAATTGAAAAAGAAATCATCCGAAAACAATTTTTTTTATAAATGATAGCGAACAATATTGTATACAGATACTGTCTTTGTGTATTTCAGAACGGCGAGACCACAGTCATGGTAAAAATGGTGTTAAAAAGGACCACAAACCTACCCGAGTGCGTACAGTGCTTAATGAGAAGCAGCTTCACACGTTGCGCACGTGCTATAACGCGAACCCAAGACCGGACGCTCTTATGAAAGAACAATTAGTTGAAATGACAAACCTTAGCCCACGTGTTATACGGGTTTGGTTTCAAAACAAGCGTTGCAAAGACAAGAAAAGAAGCATCTTAATGAAACAGATGCAACAACAACAACAGGAAAAGGTAATTGCGTGCTCTTTTTCCTACATAAAACGTATTATTTATTAGGATGATTCTTGATTTCTTAGGCTATACATGTATACACACAGAAGACAAGGGTATTGAAGATTCATTTAAGTAAAATAGTGAAAATGTTTTATATTAATAGATCTGTTACGTCACAATTACATGAAATTTCTCGGCCGCAGAGGATTTAGGCAATGTCGTGAAGTCTCCCTCTCAGTTAAATATATTCACTTATTTTACATTCTAAATATAGCTTTAAGAGCATAAGTCTCAGTTCTTCAATTAAATATTCATCTCAGAAACAAAAACAAAACAAACAAAACAACAACCACAAACAAAACTATCTGTCTTACCCGACAGTAATTGGTCAGCCGAAAGAAAACTCACTTGAAAATCTGGTTAATATTTAATAAACTATTTTTTTTGCGCTCGGAACAACTCATCACATATCTGATTGAGTCTGTGGTGCTCAATTTGCCCCACCGAGGGGTTCCGAATGTAGCGTTTATTGTGATACATTTGTACATTCTTTACTTCTTGGACATGTCAAAAAGCGACGCCATACATCAGATTGTTTTGAAGATCAGTGAAAACCGTACCATAGTTGCCATGAAATTGCACCTTTTACTTTTAAAATTTGTTTGCCAACATCATATGGCTTTCTCGTATTAAACGCACTTGCTTCACTTATTCTTCATGACGTCATAATCTGGCAAATATGCATGTAATTGTCACACATGCCCATTGTACACATAAAACTGAAAGTAATCTGAATGTTCGAAGAAGTGAAACTTCGAGTAAAACAATAAATGGAATTTTATTGCGCATACTTAGTGATAAATTATGGGGACACGTTGTCGTTTCATTAAATTATTCCGTCGAGTTATTTGTACCTTTGGGTGGCCGAATAGGTGACGGCTTTTAAAGCAAATAATTACAAGACATGCTAGGACTTTTAGAATTTTCTCGGAAATGAATAAGACTGCGCAAGTTTTTACCTGAATAACATTGCATTTCATTGTCAATTTAGGCGGGGGCGCATCAATGTGAACGTTTACGTCTTTGAGGAAAAAAACATAATTCATATACCCCCAACGTAGAAAAACATACACGATATGAGTAGTTGGCAGATATTATTGGAAAAAGCTCACAGGAAGCCGGGTCTGTTTATATATAGATATCAAAAAATATACTTGAAGCGCACCGTCAGACGGATTTTAAATATCTTGTTATACTCATTCTTGACAGGTTCTAGATAAATATTTCATTCATATTGGTCACAGATGCGGCAGAGAAAATCTTGAAGATATTCACTCTTTTTTTCTGAACCCTTTCTAGTATTTTTTAATATATTTTCATGGGCCTACGGAACATTTTTATACTACCCATGATAGAACACAGATACTGTCTTTTGACAACTCGAATACTTTTTAAAATTGAGTTTTCGAACATAATTGCAGAAATAATGTTCAACTTTTTTTTAATGTGTTGCTTGCTTATATGAGTGTATGAAACCAAATGACAAAATGGAAATTTTTTCATCAGAACGTTTTGCAATCCGGAAATCTCAAGTGTAATTGATACCGGATGCAGCGTTTTTACCGTTTTTAAACAGGGAATTGCAGAAGTAAATTGCATTCTTGTAAATTATAAGACGAATATTGTCTGGGATAGACATAGATTATTTAGTCCATACACAGAGGGGCGTGTCACTACCATTATTATGAATAATGGAATTATGCAAATTATATTTCTTTTTTTTTTTTTTTACTTTTTTTGCACATGTCTTAATACGATTGCATTAATTTTTGAGGATTTTTTTTTATCTTTTAAGCTTTTGTTTATAAAAAAAGCATTGTCAGCTCATCGTTATTCTGTGTTTACTGGTAACAAAATAGTCGTGATTTGGATAATTATATGTACATTTATTTGACAATAAGCTATGAAAGAACGAAGTAAGTCATGGAACATATATTTTTTTCATGTAATCAAACTAGCTGACAGATAGATAAAAAGTTTAACCCCTTATTACATGTACATACTGTTTAATAAGTGAAAAATTAATTTCACGTGATGCGCGTGTTTATTTCGCACGAGGAGTCTGTCTTGATTTATCACAATAAAAATGGTGCTTAAATATTTCTTAATTATCTCGAGTATAATTTTCATTTCGAAAATAATTATACTTAAATTAAACATAATTGCCACCGAGAGAGTGTGTCTTTTACGGGGTTTGCCTCAAGCCGGAAATTCTTCTCCGCAAAAATTACACCCATGAAGAAGTTTCATATGGAGACAAGTAAAAATTGTTGTAAATTATCAAAATTACTATGAATTACTGATAATCCATGTCCGGCCATTTTTAGATTCGTCATAATACCACTTCTTGAAGGCATTTGAGAATGTCTTAAAGCGACACGAGATAAGATTTGGTTCCTGAGAAGTCGAACAAATATTTCAAAGTAATAGCTTTTATGCCTTTGTATTTAGCCCTAACTTAAAGATATTAAGTGATGCCATGTATACTTCATTTTACTCATATTAAAGTGGATTGGTCTACAATGGGCATATTTTAAATTAGTATTTCAAACAGTGTTAAAAATACATTTTTAGGTATATATCATTTGGATATTCATATTTAATAATGTTGACATAGTTAATATGTGATTTAGTATGAACATTTTACATGGTGAATAATTATACTTTTGTTGGAGAACAATTTATTATCTGCTAAATATATAAATATTATGTAATATCTGATCATGTATCGCATACTTACCAACAACATCCATATATGATTATTTCATGGTGTGTTGATATGTATAATAGTAAATACTAAATATAACCAACGTATATATTCATGGTATTACAACCCTTCCATTATAGACCAATTCACTTTAAAACAAGTATTGCAAAGACCTTCCTTTATGAACCAATTCACTTTAAAACATAGTATGTGGCACCAGACTATCATGATCTGTAAATAGAAATCGATTTAAGTTTTATTACATTGTATTTGTAACCGTTAAAAAAAAACTTTTTACTTATATCACAACTTTCTAGTTAAGTTTTTTAAGAACATTTCGGATGCGTGTCCGTGACATGACGGCATTTATACAAACCGGGCAAAAAGGAGTGAGACTAAAAAAAGGATTGGAGCACCACACTAAATACCGTATTCCGGTTCATACCGGACAAGGCGCTTGAATGATAAAATGCTAAAAGCTTGCCTTTTAACCCAACGGAATGAACTTAAACAGGTCTAATTCATCTTTTCACGCCGAATTAAGTACGATAATGAAGGAAAAATGTAAAAATCGGCGAAAAAAACGATATTTGTCTATTATGTGATCATGATTTCTGCAAGCGTCTAGAGGTACTGCTCCAATCCTGTATTGAGCTAAATCCGGCAAAAAGGGCTGTGACTGAAAAAAGGATTGGAGCACCACACTAAATACCGTATTCCGGTTTATACCGGACAAGGCGCTTGAATGATAAAATGCTAAAATCTTGTCTTTTTACCCAACGGAATGAACTTTAACAGGTCTAATTCATCTTTTCACACCAAATCAAGTACGATAATCAAGGAAAAATGTAAAATTCGGCGAAAAAAACGATATTTGTCTATTTTGTGATCATGATTTCTGCAAGCGTCTAGAGGTACTGCTCCAATCCTGTATTGAGCTAAATCCGGCAAAAAGTCTAGATATTCGTTTGCTAAATACTTGCGTCAAAAATCGAGCTTTCTGGGAAGGAAGAGTTTGAGGCTGAGATTATATTGCGTGTTCTGAGAATTGCGTGACATAAACACGCTTCCCTATCTAAACGCACCCTAATTATTGTTACTGCATCTTTAATGAAATAGTCGCACGGCCCTAACCAGTGTTTAGAGCACAAATTTGTAGGGTCGCGTGAGTTTTAGCGGCAAAAACGCGGTATAAACAGGGCATCATGCCTCTGATTAAGCCTTATGTTTATGGTAATAATAAGATTTATTTGAGTTACTGTCATGTCAAGTTTTCTTCGTGAGTGGGCCCGGGATTGTTCCACGAAAATTTTCAATTTTCTTCAAGCAGAATGATATTTTCTATACTTGACTTAATTTTTTAAGAGATAATTGAGCCTTCCTGATCTGGCGTTAGGTTTAAAATTACCTTTCCGAATTCTGTTTATAATTAATAATTTCATTTTTTTCCCAAACTAATTATATTTGGCAAGCGGTCACTGAGAGAAAAAATATAAAAGCGTTTTGCTGGGAGGCAAAACATTGAAGGAGGCCGAATTGTAATGACTGTATTCAACCCAAATGATTAAAAACAACTTAAAATAGTTATGAAAATTACGAGCCTTGGTAGTTACCATTCATTGGGGGTACACTTGTTCGCTAACCAAAAATTAATTCAATGCATTTCACCAGAAGCAATATTTCTACTTCATTTAAACCTCGGTTGATCTAATTCGTTACTTCGCAATTCTATTAATATTGACATAATTAAATTTGCACAGGTCATTTGTGTGATAAAAAGATTTAATGTTAAACATAAAAATTACGTAGGGGATGTTTGCTGTTCGGTTTTACTGCTGCCTTGTGGCCTTGTAGCTTTGTTCAATTGTTGCTTTCACTATTTTGTTTACTTTGACGTCTCGTCTTAAAGATTTGTCAACTTGATTTTTTACAAACCGAACAAAAATGTCAATGTGCAGCATAATTATCTAAAGGAATCTGCGGGCCCCGAATATTTTTTAAAACAAATAATAACGGGTAGAAACATCATTTGCCAAAAAAATGTATAAAAAATAATTAAAAGCTAGCATTTAATATTTATTTTTAAAAATGACTTTTCATGCAAAAACTGTATAAGAATATGGGATGTCTTTACATTTCTTGCAGTGCAAACGTTCCGTTTTTCTCCGTTTCTACAGAAAAAATAAAACAAGTTGGTTTCTTAGAAGTTCATTAATTAGACAAATATTCACCTCTGCGAGCACACTAGCGAAAGTTACACGAGAATTAATCAAACACGGAGACTAAATAATAAGCTTTGTTCCCCAAGTCAGAGGTCTCGTGCTCGCGTGGCGCCGAGCTAATGTGAAAAATTCCCGCACGAAATACCGAACACTGTATAGAAATCACTCGCTATTCAAGGCACACAGTAAGCTCACTCGGCGACACAACGGAAATGAAGACGGCGGTGACGTTGATTTTGAATAGGACATTTTATTTTTCATCGTAGATTGCAGAATAAACGCGGGCTCTCAAACAAGAGGCAAACTGTACGAAACCGGATTTTAATTAATTATTAAATTAATTCCAGTATTTTTCTAATGTCGGCTGTATATTGTTGCAGAAATATTGTTATAAAACAAAATAATAATCAAAGCGTTTTTTTTCTTTATACTGTTCTCTTAACCTTAAGAGTTGGCGGCAAATAAATACAATGTGGTGAACACCCTGAGAGTTTTACCTGAAATTGAAAAAAAGAATCAACTCTTAAATAGGGGCAACAGTTATCTGAAAAATACTTTTTCAAGTCAAATTATTTTTTATTGTAAACTTTTCCACGGGCGGTCCAACGCTTTTTCACGTTTTATTTACTAATTGAAATTAAAACTAACGACTTCGGTAAACCACAAACATGACATGAACGAAAATTAAAAGACGTCTTTAAAGTTAATATCATTGTTGCTTTTTACAAGTGAAATTAGAAAAAAATGACAGCGAGAAATCAATTGGTAACGAATTATGATTAACCTCCATGTAGACATTGCGTATAAATAAGTTATTAAAATTTAGTTATCAAATTATTAAGATGTCGTCTGCGCGAACTAATGACTCTAAACGTTCATGAATGGTTTTTAATATTTTTCATTATTTTCTTATTTACCGCCGACGTCCAAAATATGTCCTTAGGGTTCAGATGTATAATTTGTAAATTAACTTTAGTCAATAAAATATTATAAACTATTATCCGAAGCAAGTTTTTATTTGAGCAGACGATAAAAGGTGATTTTTCATGTGTGGTCTGAACAACAATGTTATCATTCGTATAAAATTAAAAGTTTTGGGCATTTTATGAATTTCTTTGATATGTCTTTATCAGTTCTTGTTATAAAAAATGGGTATGGGTTGGAGGTAGGCAAAATGCCACTACAAATAAAATTAAACATTAAACGAGTTGATATAAAACATTAAAAACCGATGACCGTGCCTCTTTGATACTTTTTTTAGATAAAGATGGTGGCCATGTTCCTGAACGAAGCAAAATTTGTACGTTTTCAAACGAATTTAAAGTGTTCTTATTTGACACATAGGATGCGTGTCTGTAGCTATAAAACAAACAGCTGATCGAATGATTGTCAAAGACCGAAACAGAATATTACCAAAACAACATAAAGACTGCGTATTTCTACACTTAGCACGCGTAACATTTTAAATATTCATAAGAATTGCAAAGTATTCCGAACGCAACTTTTCCGCAACATGTGTCATCTGTGCATGACGTCTTCACGCGCCGCTGATTGTCCAATGAAATCCTCGGAACCCACTTGACAAAAATGGCAAGGGTTCTCGAGATTTCTCGAGGATTTCGAGAGTGACAGATGGAATCGACACGAAGGGAGCTAGTTATTTCACAGTCAGCCTCTTCAAAGAGATTCAGCGACTGTATTGGCGAGAAGGGTTTTATACGTGTTCACGCAGATCTTTTAGATTATGTTACGTTTTGACAGGCTTTGATAAGACCTGGAGGGATACCGGACTGAAAACTATAGTTTAATGTGACACTGTATTGATTTTCTTAGTGAATTTAAAATACCTTGAGGTTACCTGCTCACGTTGCCTCATAAAACTCTAAAACACAATTTCTCTTTTTTTCCCTGAAAAGCTCGTTTTCAGTTTGTTATCTATTTTTGTTTTTTAAACGGACGCGGCTCTGAATTATGTATCAATAAATTCACAGTTCACCTCGCTCTAAGTAACGTATACTCAGTATGCACGAGACAACACGTGCCGGCAGTTATTAGTGTAATAGATGTATATACCCCGAGCAACTAATCACTTAAGTAATTAACAACATGTATGGTTAATCAAGAGATCTGGGCATATGTCAAACGTCAAACTATACTGCGAATAATCAAGACGATTGCACGAGATCTCCAGGCGACGATTCCTACCGGAGGGATGCTTTACAATGATATTAAGAAAAAGGGAAAATTGTCTATATACATCACGGGAAAAGCTATAATACTAATTTTCACATAGATACAAAGTGTTCAGTGTGATTCATGTATATTGTTACATAAAAACTGCCGCATTAGGCGATGATATACAAAGCGATGTCTAATTTATAGTAACATACATTTCTCATACATTTCAACAATGTATATGTAAGGTTGTTGTTGGTTTTTTTAGATGAGTTTTATTTTGCGTCTTAAACTTTTAAAGCTGCACGCCTCCAGATGAGCCAAACTATTCCAAGAAAGTAAAACTTGAAGAAAATGCTCTAAGATTTTAAGAAAAGTAAAAAAAATATAAATACATGTATTGCATGTTGTTCTTTTTGCGATTAATGATTGATTGTTCGGTATATTCCTGTATTATCTTTTTCATATTATTTTTCAAAGAAAAAAAATATCAATCTAAGTTAATAAACATAATTATTGTTCTTAAATGGAATCCTCTAAAAACTTTATATTGTTGGGTATTTAGAATTAAGTTTTAAATTGTCAACATGACATTGAAAGTAATGTAGGATTTAAACTTGGATCGCATGCATGATACATGTTTTGTATGACTATAGCTTTTGTTGTAAATTCATAAACAATTAAGCGTACTGTAATTTAGTTGGGGGTTCTTTTTTTTTGCGAAAAAAATGTTTAATATTTTTTCTTCTGTAGATAAGTAAATCGCACCTGTACACGTTCTAACGACAATGCTATGTGTGTTATGTTTGTTTTTGTTCATGTCTTTTTTTTAATATAAAAATTGAAAATCTGTCTCAAGGGACGCTTGCAGTTGTCACCGACAAGTCATATCAGAATTATCTATATTTTAACGACATTTTCTCTGGTTCACATTGCATATGAAATGAAATAAAAATTGTTAGATAATATTTCTCAAATAACAGATCAAGTTCAGATTACCGCGAACATATTTATAATAAAATGTTTATTGTAGTAAATACATTTTTTAAGAAGTATGCGACTGTTGGATGCACATGCATCGGTTTGTGGATGAGATTTTCTTTATATGTTTCTTTTTTATTTGTTTTCAGTTTACTATTTTCAGTTGGTTTTTTTTAATATTTGTTTTTTCTTTCTCTTTCAATTTGTTTCTTTTTAATCCTTATTTAAATTATCAAAGACAACTTTTAGTACATGAAATACAATTATTCACATAATAAGAAAATCAGCTTAATAATAACCAGTTATCCCACTATTTGATAATTACACTTTTATACATTATTAACAAAAAAAACTTAGATAAAACAAGAACAAGAAACATCAACAAAAAATACCTTTTAAAACATCTGTGCAAATAACTTGGCAACGTCTTCGTGAAATAAGCCTACAGAATTGGATAATAACAGGGTTTTTAAGCTTTAACAATCTGCCAAGACTCAATAGAAACAAGGAAAAAGATTATATTAAATCCCAACTATCATATGAAGTCTAAATCGAAAGTAATTGAGATCCAAACATGCTTTTCAAAACGCGGAAATGAAGCAAGTAAAATTGGCCATCGAAGCTGAAAGTTCTGCTCCATCCAGTAACGTATAATCGTTGTCAGCATGTAAGGTTTTGAAATAATTGGGTCTTTATTGGTAATCAATTTTATTATTGACTCAGAGACAGGTTTGCGGATTGCGCGGCAGTTAATGCCGGGGGAGCAAATAGTTTTTATGACGTAGAAACGTCATCTTCTAAAGTTATAATATTGGAAGTTAAACTTCAAAAGTGTTGTATTGTTTGCATTTTATATTGTTTATTATAGTAGGCATTAATGGGGTATCAGTACGGGGTGTCTATATTATAAAGTTGTGTTTTAGATGGGGCGGGATGAAGACCTTGGGCTTCCTGTCATTTCTACCACTGATTATACATTTTAAAGTTGTTAAGTCCGTGAAGAGGCTAGAGTGAGGAAGTTCAAAGAGGAATTTTAAGGTAGTCGGGCAGATAGTAGAGGCATTTAAAGTTTACATTTGTACCTATAAACGCTCTAACGGAGACTCGTGCCTGTGTTGCCGCGGTGATCGGTGATGGGCGCTGCTCTCCGTGATAACTAATGAGCACTAGAACGCGTCTGTTTTGTAAACCCATTGTGTAAATAAAAGCGCATGCCCAAAGTAAGGAAAAAATCATCAGCAATTCTATTTACAACTTAATCCTTCCAGTCACTTTAAGATTAAATTTGGCATCCTTTTTTTTACATAATCAGCGTTCTTTGTGTATATACATGTATTAAGTGTTTTGCTTGCTTGACACTTTTTTATACTGCTTTTTTTATTCGATGACTTTTTTTTCAAGCATTTTAAGGTACGCTTCAATCCTGTATCAAAATATTGGTGTTATTGACCATTATTATTTAATTTATTACACCGGACAAATGATGTTGACCTATTAAAAATGTCATATATTCATCAATGTATGATTGACTATATGAATAATTCAAGACTAGGTATAGACGGAAAGTTATCCACAGATTTTTATCAATATTTTCTTTTTTATCTTTAACATTGAAGATCAATGCTACAAGTGAATAATTAGATAGTTTATTATTCGGCTCTTTTGAAGTCTCATCCTTTATCATTTTGATTTAATAATTTCTGGTAACTCGAGTCACTGTCACAGATATAATCTGTTTGTCGTAGAATTGTGAAACTTTACCCTCAACAAACGTGGCTCACATTCGAAACAAAAAATGTGCAAATATAGGAAAATATGACTAACTGATAAAAATCGCCGATAACGAGCAATAAAAAATATAGTTATAGTTAAAATCACGTCATAGAATATTTGACATATTCAGTTTTTTTTTTTTTTTTGTAATTTTTTTTAGAAGTACATCGTGATTAAGATACGTAATTTTGGGTATGTATTTTTAATAATTTGAGGTTTTTTATGATTATCACGGATGGATAAAAATAATCAAAATATTATAGGTGTTGCTTCTTTCAGTCTGTCGGTAAAATAATAATAATAATAATATTAGTATTGATAAAAATACATATTTGTATACATTTTTCTTTTATTTTGTTCATTTTTTCATTACGAATTTTTATGCTATAGCTTGATACAAAACGATTAAACATTTGTTAAGACAGTAAGACATATAGGTTATGTACGACATATGAACGACATATAGATATATACGACACATAGATGTGTACGATATATAGATGTGCATGACATATAGATATGAACGACATTTATATATGTACGACATATAAATTCGTACGACATATAGATATTATGGAAAAGTAAAAATAACGTGAACTTAGTGCACACAAATGACCTCAGGTGAAATATTTACAATAATGCCCATATCGCACAAGCCTACTCTTCATATTATACAATAACTGCGGAATATATATAATTTATAGACCAGTAAACCGTTGTCGGGGGAATGATAGCGTTTATTATCTAATCTTATATGCTGTTCATATCAGCTAAATACCGAAAACAAATTACTGGTGGAATTTGAAATGCCTAATTTCTTATTGGGTGGTATGTCTGTTAAAGATAGAGCTAGGCAAAAACGTTCAGTGATTTCCGCGCAAACCATGTGTTTTAAGTTGTAAATGAACATTTATTTTACGTATAATGTATATAAAAATGAAGGGTGGATAGACATAGATTCAACGTTTGTAAAGCGCGAAAAGCATAAATCAAAATTTTGGAACGGTTAACGTGGCGACACGCTGGCTTTCAGAGTTCTGGACTTTGTCGAAATTTGCGCATTA
This sequence comes from Ruditapes philippinarum, assembly GCF_026571515.1. Lineage (NCBI taxonomy): Eukaryota > Metazoa > Mollusca > Bivalvia > Venerida > Veneridae > Ruditapes > Ruditapes philippinarum. The sequence continues at coordinate 46,131 of NW_026852367.1, read as the reverse complement.
AGATGTTGTTGACTGAACCAACAATTGAGCCGCGTCACGACAAAACCAATATAATGGGTTTGTGACCAGCATGGATCCAGACCAGCCTGCGCATTCGCGCAGTCTGATCAGGATCCATACTGTTCTTTATCAGTTTCTCTACTTGTTATAGGGTTTGTAAGCGAACAGCATGGATCCTGATCAGGCTGCGCGGAAGCGCAGGCTGATCTGGATCCATGCTGGTCGCAAACGCATTACGTTGGTTTTGTCGTGACGCGGCTCAAATATGCTTTATTAATAATAATTTCAACAATATTTTTTCTTCTTCTTAGAGCAAGTTTGAAATGTATAAATAAAAATATTGCTGAAAAATTTAGCACATCAGATTTTTTGGGCAGTGTCGATTTTGTTCTGAAACCAGTAGTATAACTTGATGTATGTTTTATTTTTCTAACCTAAAAGACACGTGCTTTATATGATTATCAAATATTGTCATAATAGTAGATTGTTATTGATATACAATACAGAAAAGACAGTGTTCTTGATACGTGTAACACTGTACTTGTGTTATTTCTTATGTCTACATGTGATACATTTATTATTTATTATTCGGAGAGCTTCGCACTCCTTGGGACTTGTTAAAATCAGAACGTATGATTTGTGACATGTCTTTTTTCCACCTTAAACACACAAATTACAACTTCCTTACAAACATCGAACATGAATTTATGTAAACAGTCGAGCTGTTTTGTCTGGCCCTTAGATTAGCCATGTTTGAGATATAAGTTTACAAGTGCTGGTTTATTTTTTTTTTCGTCTGTTACGTAGTTAATCAATTCATGATATAAGTACAGTTTTTCTTATGTAGTTGTGTTTTTAGCGTAATAACAAGGGCTCGAGTTGAATCATGCAAATGATTGCGATTTAATTTGTGCTGAAAAATATAATTAGATTGATAAAAAAATGAAAAAAAACACGATATCCGGGAGTTCGTACAATGTGAACATGTATGAGATATTGTAGTATAAAACGAATAAGTCGGAATAAAAAATCGAGGGTTTTTTTGGCGGAATTTCGTCGACTGTATTATAAAACAAAAAACAAATATCAAAATAGTTGTTTGGAAAAAAAAGCCAGGAAAAGTTCACAAGTTTTTTAAAGAGAATTTTATACCAATGGTCTATTTATGACATTCAAATAACATTTCTCGTTGTCGGTTGGTTTTGCAATCATCAAAAGTTCATAACTCGTTCAAAATTGTTGAGATGTCAATTCTTATCAAATTTTTGTCTGTTTTCAGAATGGCGGTCGGCTTCACGGACCAATGCAGGGAGTTCCAATGGTTGCGTCAAGCCCAGTGCGACACGAGAGCCCGATGCAGGCGAACCCAGTCGAGGTCCAAGCCTACCAACCTCCATGGAAGGCACTGAGCGATTTTGCCATGCAGAGTGACTTAGACCATCATCCACCTTTCCAACAACTGGTGAGCGCCTTTTGTGACGTCACTGAAGACGACGATGACGACATGATCGTCTGTTATGACGATTCACGATAAAAAACAATCAAAAACGCTAACAACTAAGCCCGCACAATTTACACGGTAAACCTGATAAAAATTACACAGGGACTTGTAGAGCTTTATTATAATAATATCAGAATGACCTACTTAAAAAAATACAAAAAAGTATCTGGCCTTGTATATTACTTATTAGTGAGACTTGCGCGTTTATTTATTTAATTTTTTCATTACTATAGAAGATGTATTCCCTTCATCAAATCTTTTTTTTTTTCCTGTTCAGAGATAATGATTTGAAATATTTCACATTTCATCTTCTTTATATGTATATTTACATGTTGTGTATTTTTATTGCTAGAAAATTATTCTACAAGCCCCTTTAAAATTTCTTTTCAGTTTTGCTTTCTTGCACCAATCTTTCTCGATGTGTTCTACCTTTTTTGTTTATTTCGTTATTTTTTCGCAGTGCATTTAGATCTATTTTTACTGAAAATTTGAAGAAAAAATCACTTATCTAACGATGTGCGTCTCTACAAGTCCCTGTGACAACAAAAAAAAATAAACGGTGAAAATGAATTCGGGAAAATTTGTGCTTAAGAATTTTGGTATAAAGATCATAAAAAAAGTTTCGAAACATTTTATTCTTTTTCAAAACAAAATTTGAATTAAAAATGCCTACCATAAAAAATGTTTTCATACAGTAGAAAAGTGGAAAATGCAATACTGACACTTGTTATTCAGAAGTAAAATGTTAAAAAATGTTTATAAATAGGTACAAAAGTTTGTCCTTTAAAATCGCAAATTTTCTACAAAAAATTCTAGTTTACCGTAAAAAAGTGCAGAGTTTAGTTTTTGCTTGTTTTTTCATTGCCTCAGTAGCGTTTTTATTTGTTTCTTTTATTTGTATTTCTTCTATATTACCTCATGCATGGATTTAGTATATTTTATGTATTTAATACACGTAGAATCGTGTAGCAGAAGATATTTTGTAAACATGGTATACTAGTATAGGTCCAGTTTTCAATAGCAAGCTACATGCATGGCGCATATATATCACACAATTTTCTGTTTAATACTAAAGATACACAGAATAATTGGAAAAATACTATGAGCCGCGTCACGAAAAAAAACCAACGTAATGCGTTTGCGACCAGCATGGATCCAGACCAGCCTGCGCTTCCGCGCAGTCTGACCAGGATCCATGCTGTTCGCTATCAGTTTCTCTAGTAATAGGTTTGTAAGCGAACAGCATGGATCCTGATCAGACTGCGCGGATGCGCAGGCTGGTCTGGATCCATGCTGGTCGCAAACGCATTATGTTGGTTTTGTCGTGACGCGGCTCCTATATTTTCGAATATCGTAACAGATGATGTTGACGTCGTGTGACTTCTGTAATTGTTTTATTAACTACATGTTTAGAAATGTACTTATGGAAAAATGGAATAGATCGAACATTTGCATGTTTTTGAAAGGTACTTACGTAATAAAATAATACAACATTGCTTGTCACTGCTTTGCGCTACTTGCGATTTAAACTGTTAGATTTTCTGTAAAGTCGGGCATTTAGTTTAAAGTGGATTGGTCTACAATGGACACATTTTTCAGAGTATTTCAGAAATCTAGAAAAACATAAGAAATGTATCATTTGGATATTCTAATGAAATATTGCTTAGAAAAAAATGTTGATAAAGTTCTGAGTGATATATTATGAACATTAATATGATGAATTATAATATTTTGTTCTAGAACATTTTATTATCTGCCATATAAATACCGGTATATGTAATTTCAGATCATGTATCTCACACTTGCCAACAATATCCATGTATTCTTTTGTGGTTTATTGTTGTGTCTGATACTAAATACTATCCACATAATTATTTTTTTGTATTACAAACCTTCCATTCTAGACCAATTCACTTTAATAGGTTTTGTCTGTTCAAAACATTCTACATTATTGTATAATGAGAAAAAATATTGCACCAAGTCCACAGGTTTGTAGCGCTGCAATATTTCGAAAGGAAACTTTTGGCTTCACAAATGTCAGGACATTTGCTCTAAATGGTTGTGTCTTTAAAATAATTCATTTATTTTAATAAAAGTATGTGACAGCAAACAAAAATTCACTGAGTATCTTGGTCTACCTTTGGAGAACATAATTATTATTGGTCAAAATATTTCTTACATCTAAACAGTTCCAAATGTGCATGTGTTGTTTTTATTTTTGTTTTGTTTTGTTTTTTACCAAACTAGACAAAACTCTGCCTCTTTAGGTATGAAAATAATATTAATAAAATACATTTTTTTTATTTTTAGATGAACTCTTTTGATCACATGGACACAGATGGACCCCAGGACCTTAGTATGGATAATGGATTTACCGGAAGTCACGTGGACACTTATTATGGATGGCCAAATCACCAGGATGAATACGTCACAACGGGATCCCCGAACTCTGATTATGGCGATTATGGGGAAACTCCTTCAGACTTGTCAAGTCCAATGAGTCAATGACCTAAATTCTAAAAATAGATTTCTATTAGGGTACGTGGTACAAATTTACAACGAGGCATTGGAATAAAGAAAGTGAAAAAAGGAGTGATGGCAAACAATGGGTGTGAGACCGGTTAATTAACAGACAAATACGGGCAACAAGAACGTGTATTCATTTATAATGGATTAATATGTTACTATGGAAGTTCTTGATTCCTGTACATTATGAGAATACATGTGTTAAAGTTGAAACTCTAATTTATTTATACATGTACGTATAACTACAGGGAAATCGTCAATTTAATAATGAACATTTGGTCAAGTGACTAAAGTAGAATACTTTTATATAAATGTGAATTTTTACATAATACGTTCTCAAAGAGTTCTCAAACACAAGTGGTATTACTGGAAACTCTTGATGTCACAGATATAATAATGTAATTTAAATTAAAATAAAAAAACGTCTGTAAATTGTTTTTGAAAAAGTGTGCAATATTTCTTGTGAAAGAATAAAAATGGGGAAAATGTAAATTATTGTTGAGCAGAAATTTGTGGTGAATATGTGTTGTACATCTGAATGTTTGCAAAAATCTGAATTGTTGATGATAATTAAATTTATTAAGTAAATGCCAGTTTCAACGGGTTATATAACTGAATGCAGGAAAAGAATCTTTAACCAATGGTATAGAAACAAATTATTTTATTCAGCTGGAGTAAAAATATGTACCGTGACAGTTTTAGAGTTTCAAAACTGAAAAAAAACGTACATGAATCGAAGTCTGTAAAACTTACAAAAAAACGAGGCTACCAAATTAAAACTTACCATATGTTCATGTCAATGGCCTCATTGCCTTATTTGAAATTGTAATTTTGTTGTTTGTTACAACAAATTGATATATGAAATAGAAAAACAACAACATTTTTTATCATTGTGGCTCAATAATAATAATAATAATATATATACCTTGAAATAAATTGTGTAAAAGGGTAAAAATGTAAAAATGATATAATAAAAACACGGGTTTCAAATTTGTTAATTTTTCTTTTAATTTGTGATGTGAAAAGTCGAAGTTTATAAGTAAAACAATAAACTAGTATTTCTCTCCTGCAAATTCAAATTTTGTTTTCTGTAGAAAGTTTCATATGTGCATTGAAAACACTTAAATATTAAAGTATTTCTTCTTCTTTATGTAGTTGAACAATGATACAATTCTTTTGTAAAAATAAAATAGTCTTTGCTGAAAAGAACAAAATGTAGTAGTAATTTTGATTGTAGTGGTATTTTTATGCGACTTTCAAATGAGGACATACTATCTTGTAATGCAAAGAAATTGAATTTACTTTTTATTTAAAGCTGCATGCCTCAAGATTTTTTGAAAATCAACCTTGAGAAAAAAATGTACTAAGATTTTAAGAAATGTCAAAGTATTCACAATTTGATTATTATATGCAATTGATGACTGTTTTTTTGCAGTATTTATCATCATATATCTACTGTGTGACTAACGCAGTAAGAGCTATTTTTGCATATTTTGACCTATGTGATGGTAATTTTCGTAGATTTTAAGTGTCGTTTGCAATGGTAAATTCACTTGACAATATTTTACTCTTTAATACATTTAAAAGATTTCATGAAAAATAACATGAATCTGTAGGCATGCTGCTTTAAACTCATATAACAAGTATTCTAAATATATACACATGATATATGATATAAACTCTTTAATGAGAAGTATTATGGGTAATATAAAAGAGTCTTTTATAAAAGGATCGATTTTGTTTCGGTTTTGTGAAATTGTGTTGTAAAACATCACTTAAAAACATTATATTTCAATACAATAATGATGATCTTTATTCATCATTTGAAGAATTTCTTCACGAACGTTTATTTATTGTTTATTTATTATTATTTTGTGAATAAATGCGTGATTAAATATCAATCTGTCTTATTTCTATTTTTAAATGATTGCTCCCTGGCACGCCTGTACATGTATATAAACACTTTCATGATGAGTGAAAATTATTCCATGTAATTCTGAGATTTACTCTTATACGTCTTTAAAATCCTTTTTACTTCAGCGTTCTTTAAACAGAAACATCCCGAATTCAAATTATGAATTCACCTTGCTTTGTTCCTGGAACAGTCCATTACAAGTTTAAGACATTTCAATATTAAAATACAAAATTTGAGCTAAATGGCCTGTCTCTTTTATGGTAGCAATGGCTAATCACGTGACAAAGTCTGCTCACGTGACAATGTCTGACAAGTTCCAGCAGCTTGAAGGTTAATATGCATGGACCTGAACTGTAAACTGGTAATAATAAACATAAATCGACAACAGTAAACTAGAAAAATGACATAAATTGACAGTGATACCTAAAAATGCTAAAAGGAAAACCCCAACAAGTTATTACTTTCAAATGTTTTAGTGTGCAAGGGCCCTAGAAAATGAAAAATGACTGAAAACTTCAATGATCATACAGACCTTTTAACATTACGATATTTCCTTAGAAACGGAAGTAGCATTTCGAGCATTCTCTTTCTGCGTAGGGCAAAAAAATGAAACCGAAAGAACAAATACAATGGCCCTGGAAAATGGATAAGGACTGAAATCTTTAATGGTCATATACGTAAACAATCTGCTGTCGAAGATCTTCAATAAAATTGATATATAAGATTGATCGATACATGTACATGATCAGAGAAAAACAAGGATGATTAATAGCTTTCGGATCTGAAAGGTGTAAAATGAAAGCCAACGAATTCTTTTTAAGTTATATTCAAATACAACGAAGACGCGTGTTTATTAAAAGTAAACGAGAACGTGAATATTGAAACAACAAATGAGAAGAAATTAAGAAAATTCAATTGTCCGTATCATATTATTGTGTATACGATTCGATGTGAAAAATATTTCTATCTAACGTGGATGAGAGAGCTTTTTTTTTAGCATTTGCCTCTTGCTCACGACAGACAAAATACGAAGTAGGTTGTTATTAAGATAAGTAAAAAGTCTTGTTCTTATAGATGACCAAAATCGATATTTCCTGTGGAAAAAGCCGTGAACTGTTTGGACAAAATTGTGGCCTTAGAAAAAAAAAACGTTTTGTGACCATGGATATAAATTTCAAGAAATCGACATAGTTGTACTTATTTTGTACATCATATACAAAAGTGTTTTTTCGGCGGGTTTCAAAAATCGTCTTACTACTGAAAAGCTGAGGTCATTAAAGTATTACGCAAGTTCAAACACTAACTAGGTACACATAGTGCTTATAGTCTCAGTCCAAAGCAAATAAGCAACCATACAACCCCATACAGCGCTACAGGGTTTGTTTGTCCAAATATTTACGTTTATATCATAAGCGATACATGTTGCTAATAATCAATGACGTAAGCGGCTTGCTCTGACCGCCATGTTTTCTGTTCCAAACCATAACAAGGTTTACCGTTACACTATTTCGTTACACTAATGAACTACATGAATGGTAAATTATAGCTTATTAATTAATATATCCCTTACGAATGGCTAGACTGAAGTATGTCTGTAGTTGATATGCAGAATAAATATGTAACGTCCAGAATGCACTGCTGGTAACTAGTACTGTTGGTAAAGCGGCACTTACATAAGGTTTTTGCAATATAAACTTTTATTATACAATGATTGCTTTTTTTCATTATGCTTTCACCATATTACGATGTGCAACGCTATATTGCAAACTAACTTCAATGGCAAAGATTTTGAATTATCTGCATTTACCTAAACATTTGAAATCTAGAAAAAGAGAACAAAAGTGTATGACTGGAAACATTTGACATCACCATCAACCGATTTAATAATCAATTAAATAACTATTTTTTTTCCATTTATTTTGAACCAGAAATTGGTCGTTTAAAATACGCAAGTCCGAGAGTTAGTTTTCTCACATGTCCGCACTTAAATTCTTAATTTCATCGTGACTAAATATAGAGGATTAAAAGCTTACAGTATAACATGAAAACGATCAGCGATTTCACACATTTGTAAGAACAATGTATCAACTTTTTTAATATCATTGATTGAAATTTTATTTATCTATTTATTGACTGTTTATTCATTCTGTATTGAGACCACTGCGGTTTATAATTAAATCAACTTTGTCCTGGTATGGATCTATTTTCATTTATTGGTGATTGCAGGATCGATATGATGTCAAATTCTGAATGAATGTTTTCTGAGTTGATGGTTTTGTCTAGAAAATAAAGATCTGATTCGAAGATAGCACGATATATTCACAACATCCGGAAATTTGCGATATTTTGCGAGATCACGGATCAATTACTCCGTTGAAAAAAAAAACACGAACAATTGACTGCATTCGCAATTATTATTTGAATTAAAATATTCGCATCGAGTTAAGAAAAAAAAGAAACAACAATAATGTAAAACATTTATATGCCTGGAGCCAAGATTCACGTTTATTTATTTTTGCTATGATGCTGACGGCCATAAAAGCGCCAGTGTCAGTGTCGCTTATCTCAAAGAAATCATTGTAATTTAAAATTGTATTTTTTGTCTGTTGTTTGTCACCTGTAAGAGTGTATTCTTACATCCACGTTTGAGACAACATCAGGTTTTTTATACACCGTAATAAGGCAGTCTTCTTTATTTTCGCAAATCCGTTATTCAAACTTCGCCTTCTATCTCTTATTTGCGGTCAGTAGGATAAATCCGAGAGCTAAGTAAACATTCTGAAGTGACACCATATTTTCTTTAGACCTTAGAGCATACAAACTTTGATCATAGTTTTAGATAATTCCCATCAGAAAATAATCAACGAAAATTACGTGTTTTAACCGTGTATACTGTAAGTCCATAAGAATGGAGTTGTATAATATAGGAATGCGCCAACGAATAGGTGGAATAACAGAAATGAGGGAACATAATTTTGACACTGTTTTGTTTATTTTTGATTCAGATCATACGATAACTAGACAATAATTGACATTGATGAGAAATGATTAAACCTAAAAGAAGAAACCATTACTCGGATATTATCGCGATTGCTCAATTGTACATTGGTAATGTTCGACTTGTGTAACGTGTCCCATAAACGATTTTCGACTTGTTCGTTTTTTTTTTCACGGTAGAATTTTATGTGCAAACTCCAGTTTTTACAACAGTGGGGTTATTTCATTTTTTTTCAAGCGTTCAACTCCGACTAGCATCATTGTGAACAAATATCATTATGTTATATATCAATAACTTTATAGTTTATTATCCATGTCATGTGTCTGCGTGTTTTTTTCTGTTGTTGTACATTGTGTGTATTAGTGTTAAATCGGCGTGTTTTATTTTATTTTATTTTATTTTTGTTATGATGATGATGATGATGATGATGATGATGATGATGATGATGAAAGTGATGCTCAAGAAGATGGTCTTGTTTTAAACATATTTATTTTAGCTTGATTGCGAAACAAGTTCTTGCAACTTTATTATCACTTTCGAGTCCGCCATTACTGGTGTCATATGAAGAAACATGGTGTCACCCGATAAGGGCTCGAACCCATGATCCCTGGGTTGAAAGGCAGACAAAATAACCACTAGGCCCACGCTCTCCTTAAGATGATGATGATGATGGTGATGATGGTGATGATGATAAAAACAATGAAGATAACGGTGAAAATATATCAAAGTCGCCACAGTAAGAATTCTCTTTGGCAATGGTTGGAGTAAATACTTGTTTAGTTAAATCAACACTTATTGAAAAAAATGTTAAATCATGCGACTTAGAAGCAAATTGTTTCAAGGTTTTTAAACTACTTTGACTTCTTTCGACAAGGCATTAGCTATTCAATAAACTATTTGTTCACATGTCTACATATTTCTATTATTTTACAAAATTGCGGAACGACCCTCTTTACTGGAAGTTCAAGACTATCAAAGTCTATCAATCAAACTTCAAAAACAAAAATTAATTCCCCTTATGTTTCCATAGGGTGCCAATATCAACATATAAAAGCGTGCTTAGGACAAGAAATTTGGTATTGATCCCAGAGAAGAGGCAGATTATTGAAATTTGATCGCCCTCACCATTGTTTGGATAATCTCCCAAAATATTCTATACACGAAAATCAAACTTTCGAGAAAATTGGTGTCAATATTTAATTTAACGGTTTGTGATATTGTCTATTCCTCCAAACATCTGGCTGACTGTTTATATTTCTATTATTTTCCGACATGGCGATTGATATAGCCTCTATGGTATAAAACAACATGGCATTGGTCAAGAATAATTCCTAGTGATAACACAGGTGCCACGCTACGGTCATGTCCGGCCGCGATTTTCTGTAATACATACATAGTTGCAAGTTGGGCATGTTTGGTGAAAACATTGGAAACATTTTGTCTACTGACAGCAACAGATTCTACGCATGCAACCAGTGCTGACCAGTGCCGACCAAGCTCCGCAGACACACCCGTGTTGTCTGGTCTTGACCCGCACTTTTCCTGCCACTATTCAGTCAGTGCACGTTTGAAAAATTTCCTTAAAATAATGAACGGTTATGTCCAGATTAAAGGATGGTTTTCTAGTCCATTTAAGACATTAAGCGATACTTTAAAGGAAAGCGCGTGTATATATCATTTTATGCATTTTAAAACGTAAGGAAATATCTAAAGCGAATTAATAGCTATCTCAAAGATTCGGTCGTAGAGCAATGTAAGTGAAGCTTATAATCAATGGTTGGTCTTTTTATGTTTAAAACAACATGCATTTGAAATTGTTAGAAACTATGCAAAAGAAATGAACAGATAAATTTTAAGAATAAGACCATTTGTTAGAGTAAGGCCATTCATTCAGTACATATACTTGCCGACACAATGGGTTAAGACATTGCATCTACAGACGTTTCCCAGCAATATTTCCCATTCTTACGTGGAAACATATCCTTTTTTTTCATCGGCAATTGACAATTAGATCAAAATTTTGAACATTTAATTTTAAATGTAGGAATTTAGACGGGTCCTTCCGCTGAAGGTTTGAGATTTAAACAAAGAATTTTCCGTTTATTGATAACTATTAACTAAAAAGAATTTGTCTTTAAACGAAAAAAAAAGTTAAAGTTGTCAAAATCATTAAGGCGGTAACCTCTGAGAAAATTTCAACTTAAAGTTCTCAACAAAAAATCTGCCCTAAATCTTTCTCCAAACACAGTAAATGCTTGTAATCCTTGGCTAAATAAATGTCTGCTTGCATTGAAATCATTACACTCGAGTTTTTATTACGAAAAACCTATCCGTGTCTATATTTTAATAGCCATCTCAAAAGATGTTTAAATTGCTCGTTGAAATTGTATCAAAACCTAAATGAAGCGTACTTAAGCTGGGATACTTTATGAAAATATTAAAGTTAAATATATACTTTAAACAAGCTTATCCACAATATAGCCACTATCTAATGTTTCAAAGGGTGAAGTTTATAGGTTATTTTGACCACGTTTGATAAAAACTAACAGCGCTGTTTGCATAAGAATAAAAATATTTGAAAACATTTGACAAAAATATGATTGTTTATTTTGGCACGGGGACCATTTAGGCATTGTTTTGACCGCCACCGAAATAATAATATAACTCGAGCAGTCATAATATCATAATACAAAATACCAACACAACAATGGTTAAACTTAAATTTCTTTATAAAAGGGAAAAACTTTGGTACTTTATAAAAAAAAAGTTAATATAAGTATTATAAATAGTTTAAAAGTAAATGTGTTGGAATAGCATCAAGGTTGGAATGAATGGACATAAACATTATGCCAATTGGTAACCGGTCGTATGTATTCGGTATTTTCCGCCAATCTCCGATTGTTATCTGATTGCTGACTTACTTATCGGCTTTCTTCGTTAATTTAAGTAGGTTAAGACACTTAAAAATTTCTGATTAGATTTTTCATATGACGACTAATTGAACTTGGTTATTCATTCAAAACATTTCAATTTTCACTAGACACCCCACGTCGTAAAGATGATATTGCCAATTTATCGAACATAACAATCAGTAGTATATCACACATAATTTTATATCTGAAATAATATATACATTTTCAACGTTTGGAAGTAATTTCTAATCACCATAACTCATTGACTACATATTCATTCATTAAATAAATGTACACACTGCAGATGGGTCTTGCTGAAATGCCTTTTGTCCAAAGTTGAACCTTGTTTAGGTCAAATTCATTCTCTTTAAAATGAATCTCATATAATGCTAAATAACTCCAGGTGTAGATGTGTTGGAGCCCTAATCGGGTCACGACCATGTTTCTTTATATGACACTACTGGTTGGTTCCAGGAAGCGGGTACGAAAGTGATTGATATAAGTTGTAAGAACGTGTTTCACAATCGAGCTGAAATAAATATGTTTAAACCGATCATGTTATTTCAGATGTAAGGCCTTTGAAAATAAGATATACGGTATGAATAAAACTAGTGATTCACAAGGACAAAATCACTGTCGTAGAATAAAGATATTTTTCATACTAGTAACACCACGTGAATGACACGTGATCTTCTGTGGAATTACCGCTAACAAGTCTAATCTCATAGTACAAAATCGTTACGAGACTCTGAACCAGACTCTCGGCTAGTTGAGGGGAATTAAAGAACACTTTGTCAGGCTTGCATGGCATTTCTCGATCATTTTCTTATCAGTTAGAGCGAGAACAGTTTGAGGAATTAACAGTTCTTTATCAAATTTTATCAACATTTCCGTTATAATCGTCATTTATACAAACACCAGGGCCAGAAGTTAAAAGGGGTTATATCCAGATTACCGCTTCCAATGTTGTCCCGATTTAACCCGATTCAATAACAAATTTGCAGCTCATCTCTTTCCTTATCGACGCCATTGTTGTTGTCTTTGATCAAAATCTCGTTATTTAACGCGAGAACGGCTGTGATGTCTTTAAATCGAGGATGGATATAAGTAATGGAGGATTAGCGTGTACTTTATTTAAGATTAATTCAGCATTTCTACTTAATCCGTTTTAAAATTTGATGAAAACTTGATTTACGTCGACTGCAAATTGAATCCTTTTTAATTTCTACTCGTACAGGAAATGTAAGCAGTGTTTTGTTGGTATATCTAAAAGTAAAATGTAGAAAACACTGTGCAAGATTTATTACCCTTTTTTGTCTCCCATATATCATACTGTTACAGAATTCTCTAAAACTGTCAAAGGTAATATTCCCATGTCACTAGGTTACATTTTTACTTAAAAACAACGTTTTTACTCGCTTGGTTTATTTATTGTATTTGAAATACAAATGTCGTTTTTCAAAGTTTTAAACAAGATTTTTTTTAATGATAAGTTGAGCAATGGTATAGGAAATTATTTCACGTCTTTTTTCCCCCATAACTTACAGAATAGCATAGGGAACGGAAGGTTGATATTAATATCATTGACGCTTTTATTGCAACACATTAACAGAAAGTAAATTTCAAACTGAACAAAAAACATTGCAATTAACTATGACCTATCGCTTTAAAAAGTTAAGAATCCGTCCTTTTTGTTTATTGAAATATACTCAGTTGTCAAAGAAAGTTTGTAAATTCTATATACATACAAAAGCAAATAGTGACAAAAATGGTATCAAAATTTATGCAGAAATGTATAGACAATACAATGGTTTAATTTCTATTGAACTTTGATAATTATCATAGGCTTGGTTACGTGTAAAGACAAGTAACAGTTGCAAATTATGATTTTTAAAGTGTTTTTTTGAACTCGTTACGTGTGATAATTAATCAGTATTTGTTGCGTTCATCTCACCTATGGATCACAGAGTGTTTGAAACTGCATGACCCTGACGCATAGCCACATGGACTTGGTTTTGAATGATGGTTCATCAAAAGGCAAAAACTGCATTTACAAAAAGGGACAATTCTACAACTTATATTTTCATCCCTCAGCTCTTTACACGTAACCAAAGTTCTGATAATAATCATGTTTCAGTTAAAAGACAGCCATCATGTAGTTCATACAGTTGTGTAAATTTTGATACCAAATACATGTATGCCACTATTTTTCTAAAATAAAAAACAACAACAATCCCTGTGACGAAGTTCTCACATTATTTTGCAACACGGCATATTTCGATAAGGTTGCATCAGTTATAAAATTTTACACATTTGTTATATATATCAAGCGTTGATAGTTTAGCAATAGGAACATTAAGAATATCATTTTGGTACTGTTTTTCCGTTATTTCATTTTGATGACTGGAAACAATATCAAATATTAATACTGAAAGGAAATGTAAAAGTATTTCCGAGTTTTGTAGAGGGTATCAATTCATGATGAAGTCCATGCGCACGAAACTTTGACAGAATCATTACCTGCTACTGTTACAAGCGTCTTACCGACACTGATATCTCTGAGCGTGAAAAATAGAAAGCTCTTGATGACCGAGATGTTGATAACCTTAGTCTAGCAGACTGGTCTTATCGTGTGGGTGGGGTATGGAAAATATCAAATCGTCCCACTATCGTGGAAAACTGTGATTTCCACTCTGTTGTATTTTATTTAACACAACGGTTTAGGTGGAAACTATTCTCACTCATGACTGATTAGCATACTATCTGGAAAAAAACTTGAGGGTACGTGCCCGGTACTTGTCAATATGTAAGAAAGAAACCGGAAGCTCGTGACTTGCCCTCTATGGTTCATCAACACAATACCAAAAGTTGTACGGAAACCCATGCTAACACCTTTGTTGACATATTCTTTCATGAATGAGTTAAATCGGAAACGCTTTGAAATTATTTTTCTAGTGAAAAGGCTAATCTCGATTCAGAATCGATTTTTATGTACTCATACGCCATGTTTTTGTCACGTGACCGGAGCTCAAAACAAACACGTGTTTCCGGTTTGTGTATCATTGTACACTGAGATCGATCAGTCGTAGATCTCTGACAGAGCGTTGTTTGTAAAATAGAACAATACAACTTTGAAAATTATCAGTATCACGTCAAATTTACCGATACCATCCGTTATTTGACTAGGTGTACATTGTTTGTTTAATTTAGACATCATCTATTTTATCGATTGACAAATCATTACCGCATCAAAACCATTGAATTTACTTACATTACGAGATGATCGAATTTGATTATACTTTATCTATTTTACATAGCTTGTATGAACATTCATCAGGTTAAAATACCATTGTTTCAGTGAGTGTGTCTAAGGGATGGGCTAAAAACCGTTTAACCGTTACCATAGAACCTTGTGAATGTTAAAGAAACATGCTGATGCGATTTTACAAAATGCAAGTTGAAAGTTATTTTTACAAAATCGTCATTTATACAAACACCAGGGCCATTAAGTTATTTAAGTTATTTTTCACCATGTTAATACAAGTAATTGCAAATGATATATAATACGAAAAATGTTCGGACATGAAAATAGTCATGTTCAGTGCAATAGTTATAAATGATGAGGAAGAGATCTTTCATAATGCTACGGTCTCAATGTTCAGAAAATAGATAGAGGATGAAATTATGTTGCTGTTGTTGTTGTTGTTGTTGTTTTTCCATCTTTTTTGGAGGGGGGGGGGGAAGGCCACAATGAAGCACAAATAAAGCAACTTCTATATGATATCCAAAAACTATTAAAATATATAAAACTGTTCATTTTATTATGTAGCGCAGTTTGTTTTCTGAAAATTCTTAAACAGACAATTACGATATTCTTATGTAATTGAAAACATACCTATATGGTATGTTATATATACATGACAATTTGGTAATTAAATAAGTTGTCCAACAGAGCTATACTAATTTATTATATAACATAGCTATGTAATAGGCGGTGCAATGGGACAATAAACGCAAAAAAAACAAAATGACATCAACTAAACGGCAACACATTATCACGGTAAATGACCAGTGTCAGGAACGATTATGTCGTCAGTATGTTAGATGTCATAACGCGTACTGCCATACGTCACTCACGGCGTACGGACATCTTGAGACATAGACGCTTGATAAATGACTCTGCTACGTCTGCAACGGTAAATATGCGGTTCTCTTTCATGTAGCGCGTCTGCTCATACCTTCTCGTCGCCGTCCTTGAAATAATGTACGTACAGATAAATGACAAAATAAATATTTCTTGAGACCATCGACCCTCGGATATTAGGACCATATGACCTCAGATATTAGGACTGCGTAAGGAAGTTTAAGTACACTGTCATCTCTACTCTAGAAAAGTCTATAGAAAAAAATAAAATATCATTTAGACAACCAGAATTTTTTTAAAATTACAGAGTTTTTATCTTGGTTGGAATTTTCGGGGAATGTTTCTTGGTTGCTGATTTACTATTGTTGTTGTTATTATAATTATTAACATTATTATAATCGTTATTCTATATTTATTTATTTATGTTTGTTGTTGTTGTTGGTGGTGGTGTTTTGGTGTTTGTATGGTTGTGTTTTGTTTTTGTTTTTTTGTGTGTGTGTGTTTTTTTTTTTTGGGGGGGGGGGGGGGGCGTATTTTTGTTGGTTGTTTAAGGGCGGTGAGAGGTGGTAACGTAAATATATTGGACAACAGCTAGTCTAAACTTTTAGCTTCAACCTTACATTTTAGCCTAGCTGTTTGGAGAAATTTGCTAATTTTTATTTTCCTGATTACCAATATACAAAACCTTCTAACGATGTGCACGAGCGTCTCCTCTCCTTATTAAAAAATAATTTTGTATGAATCCGCTGCATCAGTGTGTATCACTACGCATCCAACCGCCAGTTAATGTGGACAAATTAATGTTATCAAAATGTTGTGTTCGTTTCTTAAAATTTACGCATGGGTTAAGCCCATAAAACACGTAACATAGCAATGATTTGTCAGTACGGTAACGGTAAATGGTCGCCATTTTGTCGCCTTTCTGTGGGCTTAGGTGTGACCAAAACAATAAAATGCAATAAAATACCTTCAACACATGTACTTAGCACAATATTTGACGGAATATTTGACTCGGTGACCAGTCGGTTTGTTCTAAATCTCGCGAGATGACATTCGTGATAGTACGAGACGCCAATGTGTCTGCGAGCATGCGCCCTTTGAAGTATCCGGTGATCTTTTGTAAGCACTTGCAAATTGTCGTCTGGTATTTTAAATATCTTCATTTCAATTTATATCAAATTAACTTCTGAATGACAGTAATAGTAAAATTATCGTAAATTTGACCATTTATAAATCGAATGAAAATCGGATGAAAACGTGTTGATATTATTATTTGGCCTGTGGGATAAAAAGGGATCTTTGTCCGATCTATAATTTGTTTTTCATAAATATCTTAATACAAATAGGTCTGATTTCTCTCAAAATTGTTTGCGTGTTTAACCGTTGTGAGTTTTTCGACAAGCATATACTAAATAGAAAGGCATTAACGTTTAATTAAAGCCCTCAAATGATTCATATAATAATCTTATAGTTTTACAGATACATGTATACGGGAAAAGTTTTTTACAGCGCTTTAATTAATTATAACGATAATACATTTATAGACTACATGGGTACACGTTTTCTGGCCTTGCCTGATGTTCAGGTTTTTATGCACCTAAAAGCACACTTTTTCTAGAGAAAACTTATTTAGATATTGGATAATTCTGGGTTTTCAGGTATTTTGACATATTTAGATTGCTAACATGAAACTATAACTGAAACCAAATTAGTATTCACCTGCATTTTATTTAAATTTCTAAATCTTAAAATTTTTGAATATTTTAAACTTTATTTTTAAAAAAAATCAAAATGAATGTTTCACAAGGGACATAAGTAACACAGCGTTTATTTTGATTCGTCGTGAAGATAACACGCTGTGATTTAAATCAGGTGTCAACACCGGACGTCTCCTGGCTAAGTCAAACTACAATGTTAACAATATAATTAACGCGATGTTCAAAGTCGGACATCGATCTACATCCGATTAATTTACGATAAAACCTTTAAAGAATGTTGTAATTTTAACGCTATTAAATTTTGTCGTTGAATATGGGAATTTTGGTATATTTAGGGACATAATAACATAAAATTATATCTAATCGCACAATAATCTTCGTAGATTTATTGCAGTCAAGAATTCAATTTTCATAGATGTAATATTCTCATCTGATTCATTTTCAAAATATGTTCGATGGCTGAATTCTAAATAACTCCGTAAGAAGATAGGAATATTATCAACGGGTGTCATGCTTTAACTGCCAAACAAAAGACAGTGATACTGCGTCTCCCTGACATAGATCATTCAAGCGTCCAATACTACATCCGGTTTCCGGAAGTGTCGCCATCTTTACTGATTCCACGTCTGCTTTCATTTATTTTACCATTGACAAATTCTTGCAGACGAAAAAGAAAATTGCGCTTTCACGTGACAGATGCAAATTAGCTCCTCGTGTCAGAATCTGTGTTCGGGAAAAGCACTTCCGGTAATAGAAGCGTTGCCATGGTAACCAAATAATCAAACGAACGCAGTATTTGATGGCCGCCTTAAAACAAGATATAAACGGCTTCCGAGAATTTCGGAGTAATTTGCAGAGATGATCTTAGAATGATAGAGACATCTAACTTCCGGCAGCGTTCTTCGGCGTGATCGGTCATGACAATTTTTCTGAGACAAAGGGAAATTTATGTAATGAATGAATTGGCCTTATATATGTATGTTGTGATAAATTTTAGTTTCTGCTTTTGCATTTCCTGCCACAAATATCAGATAATAAATCACTCGTATTTATGAAGAAGTATACAAAAGATGCAAAGAAACAGATTTATAAAAAAAGAAAAGCAGCTTTTCAATATCCGTGCAATTCTTATCAGACTCTATTTCATAGCTTCCACAATTTATTTTCTAGCGAAATGCCTTACATAAATATTGGACAATTCCTAATTGACTGTTAGAAAAGGACATTACAAATGCAAACGGGTATAATCATAAAAACAGTATTACTAGGCCCTACAAACATTTGCGGGTTCAAATTGTCCATCCACACCGGAACATATATATACGACTATGAACCGTATAAACATGCAAAACAAATAACAACTAGAACAACTTCCTATCGCACAATTATTTTTTATAAAAAATGATAAGTTATAAGTTATTTTTAATTGAAAGTTAATACGCTATAGAAGATTGTGCCTTTGCTATACATGTAGCGACATCTTACAATTTTGGAATGGAGATCTTTGATAATGAATTAGAAATTGGTATCCTGGCGTGCATCAGGAGAAGTGCTTGGCCAGAACACGCGTATCTTGTAGTCGAGTTCAAGTTTTTGTTTAAGATGGCGGATTATCTCGCGACTGCATCTTAAAGACTGAAATGACGTAATCGCTTCATCTCTGCGCTCAAAATAACGAACAACAAGGGACAATTTATGGCATCAAGCTCCTTCATCCATAATGATTTCCATTTATCACACACATAAAACATAATGTTGATATAATATTTAGTGACTTATTTTTCAAAATAACATAATAATTCAAATTCGTATATTCATTTTTTTTGTTATGTTTAGGTTATGTTTTATGTCTCATAAACACAGCAAATGACATATGACGACTTTCCAGCTTTACTGGAGGGGGAAGACCTTATGTGCCCCTTCTTGTGCACATTTTTTCAACGACTATATAATGGCCTTGATTGATATAGTCTGACGTGAGACTAAAAAGTGTGCACCACACTAAATACCGTATTCCGGTATATACCGGACAAGGCGCTTGAATGATAACATGCAATTAAATTAATATCGCTTTTCACCCACCAAAATGCACTTTAAAACGTCTTATTCATCTATTCACAACGATTTATATATGCTTTTGAATGAAAAATGTAAGAATCGGCGAAAATAGCGATATTTTCTTCTTTGAGATCATGATTTCTGCAGGAGTCTAGAGGTACATCTCCAACACTTTAAATAGTGAATTAAATCCATAATTATCTGACTTAAAATACAAAAGGAAATAAAACAAATAAACGTTGATTGATTCCTACTAGATATCTAGCTCTACAACAGTCATGTGGACAAAAGCAAATAAACAATAAATAACTGAATGTTGTGATGTACTGATAATGAAAAACATGAAAATATCAAGAGAGTAAAAACCGAGAAACTAATCTCGGAGATGCAGTATAATGTATCACTAAGGTCATTAAAAAACTATTGTCGGAATGGCATCAACAATGCTCGAATTTGCGAGACTTGAGGGACAAAATAAGATACAGCTTAGGTGTCATAATACAGTAATAGCCGAGAGTAATCCGAGTTTGTTTTCAAATCTCGAATTATCTCATGGTAACGATAATTTCGTTGTCGCCAAGGAATAGATCTAGCACCTAAGCACAGCGCAACGCGTGATTTTACGAGATTAAACGGGATTACGGATCATATTTTCGTCTTAAAGAATCTTATTTCACATTGGAGAAAATCTGAAGACAAATCATGTTGTGGGTAAGGAAACAAAATCCAGTTGGAGAAACTTTGTCGTAATCAATCATTATTTAACAAAACAGCTTAGTTTATTTGTAGGAGAAACGGGCGAAAACTGTTCTGTCAAAGTCAATGGGTGCTGATCTCAGAAAATTCATGCTTGATTAAAACATCTTTTCCATGTTACGAAAAAGTCGTCTGCAATTGACCGATCTGTCTTAATGCTAGAAGAACTGACAAGAAAATTTGGCGGGTGAAGATGAAAACACCATAATGCCTTACCACTGGTTATTTCACTAAGAGTATCCATAACTGAGATGAGACAGAAAAATTGCTATATTTCAACGAGTTTAAAGCAGCATGCCTTCCAGATTCATGCTAATTTTTGTGAAAATTTTGGAAATGTATTTGAAAGTAAAATATTATGAAATGAACAAAGAAAGCAATTTACTAATTACAAACGACGTTTACATTCCACGTATATTACCAAAATGAGGTCAAAAATGCGAAAATAGCCCTTATTGCGTTAGTCACGCAGTAGAAATATGGTGATAAATACTGCAAAATCAGTCATTAATCGCACATAGCATGTAAACTTGATTACTTGAATCTTCAATCTTTATTTTCTTCTTAAAGTCTTAGTACATTTTTTTCAAGTTTGATTTTCTTGAAATATTTTGGTTCATCTTAAAGCATGCAGCTTTAAGAAATGATGAAGTAATTCAATTTTATTGTCTCAAATGTAGATCTACAAATTATTATATTCAAACTATACTATCATGTGTGCGTAAGTTAGCTATATGTACTAGAACTCAGGGCTTTCTCTTACAGATGATGCATTTCAGATATTTTACATTTTTTCCCGCTCTTATTTTGCAGATTTCTGCTGGAACTTTATATGGCTTAATATATTTATTTTGCATATCCTCGTGTTTTATTTGTAATACCTTGAGTGGAAATAAAGTTTTCTGTCTGTCGTTTCTTAGCACAGCATAATCTGTTTGTTGTTGTTGTTGATGAGGATAGTACACACGTAAATTTTCCTTCATTAAACGCATTCCATCTTCGTTGTTGTTCACTTTTTGTTGTTTTATTTTTTTTCTTTCTTTTTCTTATTTATGCAGGGTAAAATAATCGGTATTTCGAATCTTGGTAGAATATTTTGAAAGATTATTCGCAGGTTTCTTAAATTTAAACTTCCCCTAGAATCAAACGAAAACGGGAAGCTTCGAAGGAAAATTGTTCTAAACAGAACATATAAATAAATTTGAAGGTGGAAAAAAGTTCATTTTCGTTTCGTTGTTCTTTCTTTACAGAAGAAAAGCGGGATAGCAAAGCTTAGAGTAGTCAGTGCATGTCCTTCTGTATGTCTCTTCCAATGTAATTTGCCAGTTGAATTCTTCCCTCCCCACCCACACAGAAAACATGTACAAACGAAGTCAATTAGTCTACAAATCGCCGACAAGTACAAAATGAAATACCACTAAATAAATTGAAAATAAGTTTATCAGTGAAATTTATGTTCTTCACCCTCGTCGAGTGTATAGCCCGATGACACGACAGTTGAAGTGACGTTAACGAGAAAATTAACATATGAATCTGTCATAATATGGTCGCCATAACTCATCCGGGCTCTTAGTCAACCGTCAAATCGAGTCTCGATTTTTTCAGTATTTGAAATTTGAAGAGGTCTCACCGGTTTTAAGGTATAAACATTCTAATTTATAATTGTGATTAAAAGTGCCGCGGAAAAGACCCTCGTGTCGCTTCAAAGTGTCCCTTTTAAGACTGAAAGTTGTTTGAAATACACTACTGAGAGGCTTAGCTTATATGCAAAGATAGCGGTTTTATCACTTTTCAATCGGCTTGAACTGTAAGCCTTAATCAAGCAAAACCTAAAACCTGCGTTTTTTTATCAATTTATTTTAATGTCTACGAATATCAGTGAGTATAAAATTAATTAATTTGAATATCAACAAAAATACAACCTAGGATTTATTTCTACAAAACTATTTTTTATTTTAACATCTCATTTTCATATAGATTTTACTAGAGATAATGATAACAAAAATAATAAAGAAACTGTTGAACATGTTCCAGACGAACAGTGATCTGTCAAATGACATACTTTAAAGCAAAGTTGCGCAGGAAATCGTGTTCCAATAAAACACAAAACCAATAAAATATGTAAAAAAAACCCGCGTGAATTTAATGACGTATTAAGATATTTCAATTTTAGACATTCTGTTAAGTTTTTTGTTGTTTTTTTTTTTTCGAAAATTTTACAATATTGTTGCCAGTTACTGATAACAATACTTAAAAACATGTCTGTTTTGAAAGACTTAGAAATAGGTAGTTTAATTAAATTATTTAAATCGGTGCCCCGTTTCCAATACATATATATTATATTTTGATTGCATTGCACGTGTAATTTTTGAAGATTGTTGCAAATAACTGTTGATTGTTGTTGGTTTTATTTTTTCAAATGCTACCCTAAAATTTTGTATCACTCAACAAAGCCTGTCCTTCTGCCGCAGCTTGGAGCCTTGCACTTACTGCCACCATATTGACATGATATATATTTTGTTATGGTTTCGGTTCTCCAGTAATATAATGAAATTAATCAAAATTTCATTTACGACTTTTTCGTCTCCAAGATCCTAAGCTTTTTTTCATCGTTGTTAAATTTATGAGTTTATTCTATTTTATTATATTTCAATTATTACATTGCAAATTTTGTCTCGGATATAAAAAGCATCCATCCACAGAAAGTACATAAAATATTATGTCTGAGTCTGTATATGATAACGACTGCTTTTGAAAATTAATATCATTAAATAAATTATTAATCTAAAGGCCATGCAAAATTATTATATGTTTCAATTTTTAAAAATGTTAAAATTTCCTTAATGCCCGGGTACTTAAAAACATATACGTTTACTTTTTTTTTCAAAATTAGAATTAAAATATATAAACATATATTTTACAATATATGTAGATCGTATCAGTTATAAACAGGAAAGTAAGATTGAAATTAGAATTTTTAAATGTCGCAACATATTTAAAAATATTAAAACCCTGCAAAAATAAATATTTAAATTAAATATGTTTTTTTCCATTCTTTGGCGTTTCTATGTTACTGAAATCGTGTTGATATATTCTAATAAATAATATGTTTTCTTATATATCATAACAAAGAAATGGTAAAAAATAACATATAAAACACGTGGCCTAATGAATGTGCGTTATTATTTTTAAGGCAAACTCATGCTTCATTTCATGCGGCATAAATTCACAGATTATCCGATAATTCTATCTCTTTTTTAAAATCGAATAATTACAAAAAACTTGTCACAATAGTTTTCATTAAGTCAGTTTATCGAATGCATTTATCTACAATTTATTATAAAATATGAACGACTTTTCAAAATATTTATGGTACAAAACTTTTCGAATTATTAATATATATGATAACAAGATTATATGTAATTTTGAACGACTGCAGTATCAGTATTTATAAACGTTTTCAGAAGCAATAAAAATTCCAACCTCCGGAATCCGGCAAGTACATGATATATATATATAAGTTAATATCCGTTATCAGTGATCAAGGGGATGCTTCTATGAACAAATATATATTTTAATTTCTGGTATCTATTTGCATTTTTGAGTATTTAGTACATGTTTTTAATTAAATTGTCTTTTTTCTCGCGCTATTTGTAGCATAATTAGGTTTGTTAAATTTCATTTTCCTTTAATTGTGCGGGCTTTTATTAAATAATGAACTCTCCCGCTTCTACACGATAGGTCCGCATATAAGAACTCATCTCCGCATAGCACCATCTTAATGGTACAAAATACAAGCATTTAAAACTCATTATAACTGTTATCATTGCACATAAAAGAAACCATCGAAATCAAATGAATATTGCGGCTGATCAAATTTGTGCAAAATGCCTTAAAATAACTAGAAAATGAATAAACGAATTAGCGAAACAGATGGATGTCCGTGTTATATTCGAAACTAATGATCGTTCAATTCGCCCAAGGGTCCCCTAGACCCCGCCTCTTAACGGTCTTTTTTTCTACACCTGCTGTAGAGAGGGGT
The DNA here is from genome assembly GCF_026571515.1 of Ruditapes philippinarum. Taxonomy (NCBI): domain Eukaryota; kingdom Metazoa; phylum Mollusca; class Bivalvia; order Venerida; family Veneridae; genus Ruditapes; species Ruditapes philippinarum. The sequence continues at coordinate 21,561 of NW_026852367.1, read as the reverse complement.
CATTTAAGGCGAGAACCCTTGCAGTCTTTATTGATACAGATGTTGACTTTAAATTTATTACAGATGAAAAACATCCCAGAACGTGCTAATGGATTTAACACAATTTGATAAAATTGCCGAGGATGTAATTCTCGTAATTTTATAAATTTAAGTAATTTACGAATAATATTTTTTCCCGAGCAGACTTCCATCATCTCTGTCATAATAAATTGGTTTCCGCCATTTTTCATCTCTCGGGATTACTTATAATCTCGCGGGACTTCGAATCAAGACTGAGATTCAATTTTCTTCGTGTATAAAGATTTTCCTAGCACCTTAAAGGTGTTTTCTAGGCAATTTAGAGAATGTAGCGCGCTCTTAATTTGATTATAAGCCATTTTCCGGATTGCTTTTCGCAGTTTTGTGGGAGGAGAAGGGCGGCGACATCCGCGGCTTGTAAACATCAGCTCTTATAATTAAATTAAAGCAAAAAACATGGAATGCTGGAAACATATTTTTGCTCGGTAAGATAGGGCAAAGGAAGGACATAGAATATTGATATGATTAAATATAAAGAAACTATAATCAACGTTAAAAACAGATTTTTTTTCTGCCAGGAAAAATCCAGTACTTTACGTCAGCATTAATTGCATTTGAAACTAAGTGCCAAAATATTATGTTTTTCGAAAATTGGGATATTACGATTAAAAGATAGTCGTGATTACCATGATGGTGCGGATACCAGAGATGACAACGATAGTGATAATGATGATAACGTTATTGTTTTTGTTGTTGTTGTTGTGGTGTTGATGGTGGGGGTGGCGGTTGTCGTCGTTAAAAGGTGTTGATGTTAAACATGATTAAAAGAACAGTGATGATGATGATGAAGAAGAAAATGATGATAACTTTGATGACGACAATGATGATGATGATAATAAAAATAATAATAACAATAATAATAATAATAATAATAATGTAATAAAATAATACTAATAAATAATAATGATGATGATGATGAAGATGATCATCATGAACATCTTCATAGGGATGACCATATCATAGAGATGTCATATCATGATGATGCGAGCATGACCCTAATAAAGTGAAATTTAAAACTGTATATAAAAACACCAACAATGAGTATATCTTTTTCAACGTCATACAGAAAGTGTCTTTTATATTTTTTTTTACTTTTTTTTTTCAATTAAAAATATACTGAAACAAAACTATATAAAAAATACAAGACAGTATGGAATCCCTTAAAACAATAAATTAGTTAAACATAATAGGTTTTTTTTCCTACTTATAAATCAAAACATTAATCATTTCAATGCCCCTTGTACAATGTTTATAATTTATCTATTTCAAATTCTACAAGTTTTTGTCGCACGCAGACGACAGTATAACACGTGTCAAAATTTACTGTCTCGACTACCACTACATCATGTTTGTGTTTTTTATACAGTAAAAAAATAATAAAATGTTATATCAAGAGTAACATTGAAATAATCTGCTTGTTTCGTCATGATTTGTGGTTTTTTTCCTCTCTTTCTCGCTCTTCCCCACTTTTTCTACCTCCTTCTGCACTGATGAAGAGTACACGCGCGCGTTCATTGTTCTTTGATAGACCATTAGCAGTGCTTATATTTATGTTGATTGCTGAATGAACAAAAATAATATTCTTTCGATAGAGTTTGTGTAATTATCGTGATATAAGTCAAGAAGAAAAGGCAGTCGTAGATAAAGGATTGAAAATGCCAAAACATTTTTACACACAAAAGTCACACAGTAAAAAATGTAGAAAGCTGTTTTCTCTTGTTCAATATTTTTCACTTTAACAAATTTTTATACTTTACAGAAAAAATAAAATGAATAAAACAATAACAACAAAAACAAAAACATCAAAGAAAGATCTGTCCTATCATGTATATATGAGAGAAAGTTCAGTTATCCTTCTGCCCTTTCATGTATATATGAGAGAAAGTTCAGTTATCCTTCTGCCCGATCATGTATATATGAGTGAACGTCCAGTTATCCTTCTGCCCAATCATGTTTATAAGAGTGAGCGTCCAGTTATCATTCTGTCCAATCATGTATATATGAGTGAACGTCCAGTTATCCTTCTGCCCGATCATGTTTATATGAGTGAACGTCCAGTTATCCTTCTGTCCAATCATGTATATATGAGAGAACGTCCAGTTATCCTTCTGCCCAATCATGTATATATGAGTGAACGTCCAGTTATCCTTCTGCCCAATCATGTATATATGAGAGAACGTCCAGTTATCCTTCTGCCCAAATCATGTATATATGAGTGAACGTCAGTTATCCTTCTGCCCAATCATGTATATATGAGTGAACGTCCAGTTATCCTTCTGCCCCAATCATGTTTATAAGAGTGAACGTCCAGTTATCATTCTGTCCGATCATGTATATATGAGTTAACGTCCAGTTATCCTTCTGCTCAATCATGTATATATGAGAGAACGTCCAGTTATCCTTTTGTCGGATCATGTATATATGAGTGAACGTCCAGTTATCTTTCTGCCCAATCATGAATATAATGAGTGAACGTCCAGTTATCATTCTGTCCGATAATGTTTATATGAGTGAACGTCCAGTTACCATTTTGTCCGATAATGTTTATATGAGTGAACGTCCAGTTACCATTTTGTCCGATCATGTATATATGAGTGAACGTCCAGTTATCATTTTGTCCTATGATGTATATATGCCCGATCATGTATATATGAGTGAACGTCCAGTTATCCTTCTGCCCAATCATGTTTATAAGAGTGAGCGTCCAGTTATCATTCTGTCCGATCATGTATATATGAGTGAACGTCCAGTTATCCTTCTGCCCAATCATGTATATATGAGTGAACGTCCAGTTATCATTTTGTCCGATCATGTATATATGAGTGAACGTCCAGTTATCATTCTGTCCGATAATGTTTATATGAGTGAACGTCCAGTTATCATTCTGTCCGATCATGTATATATGAGTGAACGTCCAGTTATCATTTTGTCCGATCATGTATATATGAGTGAACGTCCAGTTATCCTTCTTTTCAATCATGTATACTGCATATATGAGTGAATGTCCAGTTATCATTTTGTCCCATGATGTATATATGAGTAAACGTACAGTTATCCTTCTGTCCGATCATGTATATATGAGTGAACGTCCAGTTATCCTTCTGCCCAATCATGTTTATATGAGTGAACGTCCAGTTATCATTTTGTCCGATCACGTATATATGAGTGAACGTTCAGTTATCCTTCTGTCCGATAATGTTTATTTGAGTGAACGTCCAGTTATCATTTTGTCCGATCATGTATATATGAGTGAACGTCCAGTAATCCTTATGTCCGATCATGTATATATTAGAGAACGTCAAGTTATCCTTCTGTCCGATTATGTTTATAAGAGTGAACGTCCAGTTATCAATCTGTCCGATCATGTATATATGAGTGAACGTCATTTTTTTATTCTGTACAATCATGTATATATGAGTGAACGTCCAGTTATCCTTCTGTCCGATCATGTATAAATTAGAGAACGTCAAGTTATCCTTCTGTCCGATCATGCATATATGGCTGAACGTCCAGTTATCATTTTGTCCGATCATGTATATATGAGTGAACGTCAATTTTTTATTCTGTACAATCATGTATATATGAGTGAACGTCCAGTTATCCTTCTGTCCGATCATGTATAAATTAGAGAACGTCAAGTAATCCTTCTGTCCGATCATGCATATATGAGTGAACGTCCAGTTATCATTTTGTCCGATCATGTATATATGAGTGAACGTCAAATTTTATTCTGTACAATCATGTATATAAAAGGTAAAGGTAAAAATGAGTGAACGTCAAGTTATCCTTCTGTCCCATCATGTATATATGAGTGAACGTCCAGTTAACATTCTGTCCAGTCATGTATATATGTACATGTATATGAGTGAACGTACAGTCACCCTTATAGCCGATCATAGTAAAAATGAATAGTTTGTTTTGGCATTCATAAAACCAAAGTTCTGCGTCTGAAATTCTTTCCTCTGTACCAGCATCTGTTTGTGGTAATAAATCAATATTTTTAAGTAATGACGATTCATTTTGTATGATTATTTTAAGTCATTATTTAAGTCGTTTATTTGCGGTATACAGATACAGGATATCGTCTTAAATCCCCATATAATGCTAGTAAATTATTAAAACGATACGCAGAAATTTAGTAAAGATTACTTCAACGTCTGTGGCCAAACCGCTGCATCAAATTCAAAGTTCTATTTTGTAGTTCATTTTATTTAGATATATAATTAAAAACAATATGTATATAAAGTAAAAATCGTACTCTCACATGTTTAACAGTGCAGCCTACTATTACTTACAAGAAATGTGTAAAATCAATAAAACTATGAAACAAATATTTTCGTAATTGTAACAAAAGATTATCTCACATTTAAATTTTCGTCATTAAACAACATGAAGTCGAAATAATTATTTTTATATGCAATAAAATAAATTCATGCTGGGTAGCGTGTGTTTTATTAAAGTCACAGACGACAATTCGAAACGACTACATTTCGTGTCAAATCGCTATCATCGTTTCTGTTTTCGGATCGCAATCGACAACAAATAATTTTACTATCTCCGCAGAACCAATAAAAGAAGCTCAGTTTACAAAGCTCTGCACATCAATGAGCCCATTAAGAAATGAACACCGGTACGCGGGACTGTTATGATGGGACTCAGATTACAGTTTCCACGGAAAACAATCACTGACAGAATTCTATGTACTCAATATACGGAATACTGGAGGAGGATTTTAAGATTCGGTATCTACTCGAAATAGTAGTATACAGTGTATATTTTAAAGATTTTTCTCCTCCTTTTTTATCACTTACATTTGTACCGTTTAATTTGTTGCATACTTTAAATGAACGATTGTTAATCTGTTGATGTAAAACTTAATCATGAATAACTCATTATACAATGTTATTTAATACATTTCTAAACGTAAAGAGTTATTAATGGGAAAAACAAACCCTCTGATGTAGTTTAAACTTAATGTCCGAATCATTTGCTTCTTATAATATAAACAAGTACAGCTTTCATGTAAATACATGTATTGAAAACTTATTCTTTAATTGTTTGACTTATGTATGCACGGGAAATTGTATCTGTTTTCTATAGAAAAAAAGAACAACAAAGCAATGCAGTTTGACAAAATTTAGAGAAGTCAGTATATTTTCTATTATTTTTTTTTTGTTGCATGAAAGTATTAAACTTTACTTCGATTGACGATTTTTATTTTCTATTTTAACGATTGTAAATATGAAATACATATATGAATATACCATTTCCGGGGATAGGTTGAAATGGAGTAACACAAATAAGCTCTCACAGAACAAAAGTTTTGGTATCAGACTGTTTAAAGGAAATAACATATGTATTGTGTGATTCAAATTTTAAAGCAGGTAAGTACAAATTAGGTCGCCAAACATCACTGTTCACAGAAAAAGCCCTGACCGCCGGTTAATACATACATATTGATTCGAATCAATGTTGCTTTATCTCCGCCGTAATGTTATTTTACTGTCTAGTTGTTTTTCTTGTTTTTTACCATTACCGTCAAGCAAAAATAACATTTCCACATCGACAGTGTTTATAGAATCAACAAAAGCTCATGTTTAAAACATTGGCACCGGAGATTTTTTATCTAAGTTTGACCGTTACCACAGATAACCCCACGGCACGAAATGATTAGTGGCACGCGACCTTTGCACGTGCCACATGTCACTGTGTTTATCGTACATCCATTGTCAATAGACAAGTCATATCGATTAGGGTGATTATGAATACCTCAAATTATCAGTCTTGGAGGGGGAGATCGAGTTTTGACGTTGCTGTTCCTTTGATCACCTGTTTCAGTATTTGACAATATAATTAGCTGCGCGCGCATCAGTAAACGGTGTCGTTTTATTATCATGTTGTGAGAATCTCGCATATCCATTACAACGAGGTGATAAATAATGATAAAATTGAAAACTATTAACGTGAATTGCTAAATGTAGGAGCGTGTTATTTCTCTTGAATTAATATCATTCTTCTATTATAGAATGAACTGATCTGTTAAATACTAACCGCAGAACAAAGACGAATTTAAGTCTCAATATATATACATGTATACATAATGTAGAAACTTAATATTAATGATTATTTATTTATATAAATAAATCTGTCAGTTTGTCGGTAGTTTAAATTTCAAAACATGAAATGTTATATATTTGCTGTTCATAAGTGTAAGATATGTTCCTGTGTTCATATAATTCAATAAGCGAATGCCTAATATAAGGTGATCGGGGTAGCATAATCTTTACTCAAAGACGGATAATGATTATAATAAGAATGATGTACAGATGTATATGAAAGAACCAAATTTCAGATAATAGAAATAATAAAACTACTTTAGATTAATTTTATACACAGTTTATTTCTCAAACAATATAAGACAAGATAATACAACGCAGAACAGATGAGCTTTCATATGTTCTATGCCAGAGTAAATTTTGTCTCGGATATACAGAGTTTGTATTGTACTCCATTCAAAAACATCAAAGGATCTGGTTGCAGATAATGTTAACTAAACAATAACCTTGTTTATTCAACGCAAGATTTAGACGCCAAGGTGCTTGCGCAATTCCTGTTAATCTTTAATCTGTGTTTATGATTATAATATGATATATTTAGGGAACGTCGGGAGGTGGGTTCAATTTCCATGTGCTCTTATGACCGTAGTTCATCTTTTTATAGACATCTACTACAATGCCTCTGACATAAAGTACAAAATGCTTGTTAAAGCATATATCATTGACTCATAAAAAGAAAAAACCAAACTGTATATCAAAAACGTGATTGTGCAGGGATGAATGAAGTAACAGCGGTGCTTTCGTAAGAATAATATATGTGTATTGATTGCATATGATTAAAGTTGTAAAACATTGCCCTGGTTTTCATCAACAGAAACTCCAATACCATTAAAATACGTTGATTTCATTCTTCAAGTAGATTCATCAAACCCTGACTCAAAGACTTTGTGTAGCAGAAACGGTGGGAGCGTGAGAATGATATATTTGTATTGATTACAACTGATAGTTTAAAATCACGCTTGCAAATCTTGATCAGATCCACATCTACAAATAATCTAACTGTGATAGATGGTGAAGATTGTTTCTTTTCCCTTGAACATTCAACTGCAGATTCTTCATCTATCAAACGCTTGTCTATCAACGTGTCGTCTGCTAGACGGGAAATCGCATTGGCGCGCAAGGTGGGCCCCTGAACACGGCGAAGTCCAATTATGTTCATCTCCAAATGGGAAGACAATTCGTAAACTGTAATTTTTGATAAAAAGTTCAAATTTAACAAATAACAGAGCGGTTGTTTATCTCTATATATATCGTCTGCCGTTTAGATTTCGGGAACAAATTACACACATCTCTCAAAACGGTTCTGCTACTAATATTATGATAGATATGTTTATTCTAAAGTAAATAAGAGTAAGATATTTAGATATTTGACGAAATACGTTAATAGTAAAAGTAATATATATAAATTGTGTGTGTGTTTTTGTTCTCAATTCAATGCATCTATTTTTATATGACACAGGCTGTTTTGTTGTTGTTGTTCCCGCGTTCATGCAACATCATACGTTCAATATGCCCAGACACAATTAATTTTTTTTTTCAATTTTCGAAGAAAAGTAATCAAACATCTATCACAGAATGACTTATGTTATAGGAAAATAAGACAACGGACCATTAATTCCAGCCTGTAGTCGATATTCGGGTCATTTAGGAACACTCAAGCAGACGATTGTTTATTACATACGACAGCCCACGATGTTTTGATTCCTATCACGGTAGTAATGGTAGCAGTTTTAATAAAACCCTCTATCACTCACCATCATGACTTCTGTATCGCTTTTTCTGACAGGAAAACACTTACATTGATATGAAACATTAAGTCTGCCCCCACCTCTTCTTTCAGAGATCCTATCTCAAGCCTCGGTTTGGTTTAGTCACGTGGACTTCTGTGGCAGGGAAACTATAAAGTTTCCTGAAATTTCGAGGAATATGGTGATGTCGTAAAATTCTGCATGGTGTATTGTAACTGATATTGACATAATTAAATTTCTTTTAATCTTTTATCTTGAACAGTATATTCAGAGCTATTATCTTACAGTGATAAAATACTATTCTGTATGATTTTGTATTTTATCAATAAATCAATCTATATATGGACATTTCATATCATTTTATTCAATGCATGATCAAACTTTTTACGTAGAAAGTTTTAATTATTCTTTTTGACATAGCATAAACTGTAACATATTTTTACTTGTATACAATGAAACAAGTCTATATAGATATTCGACATTTCCAATTGATAAAAATAATCCATTTTAAAATCATAAGGAGAGGCTTTAAATTGTGGACAAAAGTTGTAAATATTTATAGTAAGTAATACTAGAAACAAAACTTTCAGTATACCAGGAAAAAGCGCGGGAGGAAAAATTATAGACTTTAATTGGAGTCATTTAATCAATTATTTGAAGCATTCATTCAGTTTGATTTCATGACAACACCTCATAAACAGAAATCACCCTACTAGAAGTCACACAAAATTGTTTTATCAACGATTCAAATCTATAACCAAGATGGAAACAATATCGTTGATCTGGCAGAGTTTTATACTCATTCTATTAGTTGAGCAGCGTGAACCAGTCAGAAAATAAAGTTTAGACTGCGGCATTGTTTTAGAAATGGTGTCCCTTTACGTCAACCAGTCGCCTTGTCGAGAGGTATAGCACAGCATTCGCCACGTGACACTAACAGAAGAGAATATCAAGTTTCTCCAAGAACCACCGTTTTTTCTCAGATATTAACAATAAAAACAAAATGGTATAAATAACCTTTTTTATATTTCTCCTTCAGGGTGTCAAAGTCATTTTCAGTGGACCTGCGTATCATGTAAATTTGTGTGTACACACATAGCGCTTACATACTCAAGACTGATCAATTGATTCATATGATTATTTCTGGTAAACGCTGAAAAATTCAACAGCAAAGCAAAAGTTTCAGTATGTTGCTCATTTATGTAACCATTTTAGTCAATAAAACATGTGTAAACTAATAGCCACTTCGTCATAGTCACTATATTAGTTACAAATGGACTTGAAAGCCATTTATTTTTTAATACACCGATTTAAAGTGAATTGGTCTATAATTGAAGGTGTCTTCAATGCTATAAATAATTATGTTGATGGTATTTCGTATTAGACATAACAACACAGTAAGAAAGAATTATACATGCGTTTTGTTCGCAAGTGTTAGATTCATGGTCTGATAATTCATATACGTATTTATAATGCAGACAATAAAATGTTCGAGAACAAAAAAAATATCATTCATCTGTTCATACTTTATCACTTATATTCAATTCAATTCAATTCCATTCAATTCAAATCAATAACTATTGCATTAAACGTTTTACAATGCTTATAGCACATACAAAAATATACAACCACAAATGAAAACATATCCAAAAAGAGAAAGAAGCATACAAAGTCTTTTAACAAATATAATTTCAGTGTGTCAGTTATTTTTTCTTCAAGTTATTACGAAATGCGGGTTTTATAAACAAAGAAAATTATTTTTTCTAGTTGGGAAATAGACTTTTTTGATATAAGATTCATTATAAGTTCGAACTTATTTGCTGTTGGCCATCGGCATATATATATATCGGTCATTTTCATCAAGCAATAGTAATACCCAAAATGATACATTCTTATTGGTTTTTATCAATGTTTGAAATACTTATGGATAATGTGTCCATTGTAGACCAATTCACTTTAAAACAACGATTTACAATTTTTTAATTATTTCAGATTATAAAGAAATAAAAAAAAATCAGATATTTGGCATTCGTGTATATTCATGAATATTTTCGGGCCTTAGATTTGGTCTTCTACTTCTTCTTCTTCTTGTTACTTTTTCTTCTTCTTCCTTCTTCTTCTTCTACATTTGTTCATATGTGAACATGACACACAAATTCCAGCATGTCTTCTCTAAAAGATAAAAGAGAACAATGAACATTTTTATTATCACAGAACAGTATTGTTGTAAGTAACAGATGGCTTCCTTAATTAAGCCATGCATTTTTATTTTCAGTACGCACAAATTAAACCACGTTCGATCGAAATTATCTCAAAAATCGTGAACTCACTGAAATGTCACATGCATGACAAAACAAAACGTGCACGAAATGGAATTAAAAACATAACATTTTTGATTGATCGTAAATTAAAAAGATAAAAAACGTAAACTGCACTTCATAAAAGTGAAATTCAAATGGATTTTGAAAGATATGTTGAGTTATTCCCTGCAATGGAAAACAAATATGTCAACTATAAATATCTCCAAGTTTGTTATGTAATTCCATGCAAAGTAAATTAATATGCGGATAATTCGTTTGCTTATAAATAAATGCAGGAGAACTGAAAGTGGATTTGGACGGAGATTTTAAAAGATTACTAAATGTTGCTTTGTTTATTAATCAATTAATCTAAAAACGATTAAATGGAAAGCAAGCCTAAGATTATTGTGAACAATGTTTTCAATGTTTTTGAATACTATTTATTTATGGATTTACAACTGATCTCATGGTCGTTCTTTTACTGATAGTCAAATTAACCTATTATTGCACTATCACGATACCCTCTTTTAGCATGCACATATTACCAGTAATTATAATAATAATTATAGTAATAATAATTACTATTACATGTATCATAAGTAATTGTAAGAAATAAGTAATTGTACGAAATTTATAATTGTTAGGAATAAGTAAAATTATACGAAATTAGTAATTGTAATAAAATTAGTAATTGTATTATATAAGTATTTGTAATATACACGTATAAGTAATTGTAATTAATTACTAATTGTAAGAAATAAGTAATTGTAATAAATCAGAAATTGTTATATATTATTTATTACAAGAAATAAGTAATAATAAAAATTAGTAATTGTAAGTAATTAGTAATTTTAAAAATATTAGTAGCTAAAGGAGTTGTTAATTATAAGAAATTAGTAGGTATAAGAAATTAGTAAGGATAAGAAATTAGTAATCATAAGAAATTAGTAAGTATAAGAAATTATTAAGTATAGGAAATTAGTAATCCTAAGAAATTAGTAATCATAAAAAGTTAGTTATCATAAGAAATTAGTTAGTAAGTAAGTAAGTAAGTAAAGGCTTTATTTATCGAGGCTACACATTTGGTTTCCCAATCTTTCATGTGGGCCTCTATGAAAAACATAATTTTTTACAATATATACAACTACAATATTACAAAAATAATTGCAACAACATTGTGGTACAATGTACATTGAAATTGTCAGAACTAGAAATACATGTTAAAGATTTACAGTTCATTCATAGCATAATACATGTCAAAGAAGTACATATCAAATTAAACGAAGTGGGAAATATGTTTTAGTTGGTACATAAAATGATAAGATTCAAATTTTGTTATAAAATGATTAATTTAATGATGAAAAATGCCAGGATAGATATGAAGCTTGAAATTCCTGAACTGTTTTAGATTTTCTTATGTTAAGAGGGATATTATTCCATAATTTAGGGCCAGAGTATACTAGGGATTTTCTGAAAAATTCTTTCTTAGGTCGTGGAGCAGCTAGGTCTGAACTATTTGTAGATCTTAAGTTGCGCTCATGTTTTTGGTAAACAAATTGGAATTTACTTTGCATGTATTGTGGATATGGTATGTCATTGATAGATTTAAACATTATGATTGCTTTTTTGTATATCATTCTGTCATCAAATCTCATCCAATTTAGTTCTTTAAACAAATCACTGGAGGGTGCATCGTAACTTTTATCTAGAATTATTCTTGCTGCTCTTTTTTGGAATTTTATGATATCATTGATCAGATCATTGCTGCAATTGCCCCAGATAGTACAGCACTAATCTAAGTGTGGTAATATGTATGAGTTAAAGAATAATTTTCTTGCATGTAAGTCTAGGTATTGCTTGATTCTGAGAAGTAGGTATAACTGAGAGTTGCATTTTTTAAGTATCATTTCTATTTGGATTTTCCATTTTAGTTTACTATCGACAAAAACACCTAGTAATTTTTCGGTTTCAGAAAATTGGATCATTTGATCTTGAAGGTGTAAAGGTGGTAAATGAAGCTGTGTATTATTTGATGTAAGGTGCACTGCCTTTGTTTTCTGTGTATTTAACACCATTGCATTTTGTATGCACCATTTGTTTACATGTTTGAGGTTGGTTTGAAGTTTATCATGTAGTTCTTGTGGTGAATGTCCTGATGCTGTAAGTGTGGTGTCATCTGCAAACATGTCTATTTCTGAGGTCTCTAAATGAAGTGGGAGATCATTGATGTATATAATGAAAAGTATAAGAAATTAGTAAGTATAAGAACAATCCCTGCGGTTCTCAAAACCTATAATGATATCAAACAACAATGGGATATTTACACTGTCTTATGTTAATTTACATCAACTGTCTATTTTGTTACAGTTTGACATTCAAATTTATACAAAAAAATCTTCAAAATCTTCTCACATGCAGCTTCAAGGGTTCTTAAGTTAAATGATACGAAAATAAATAGTAAGATATCTTTATCAAAACAACGTCTAAATACTCCTCCGTGTTAAACTCCTCCGAGTTCGTTCAACTCTTTACTATATTTGATGACTTTGATATATAAATTAATGATTGATATCAATTATAAATACTGATATCTGTATTGATGAATTTGGTTATTGTAATAATGTATGTAACCATTATTCAAAATAGGTACGTTATGTTTTGGACAAGATTTATATTTCGGCAGTATCTGATATATATGATCTAATTTTAATAAAATGGGTAACTAATTGTAATAAAATGGGTACCTAATTGTAATAAAATAGCTAACTTATTGCAATAAAATGGCTAACTAATTGTCTATCTAATTGTAATAAAATGGCTAACTAATTAAAATGAGTAACTGATTGTATTAAAATTGGTAAGTAATTGTTATAAAATGGCTAAATAATTGCAATTAAATGGTTATTGGAGTAATAGATATCAGCACGTTTTTCTTATGTTGCTCTGGCATGTAATGAGAAGAACAACGTTGAGGCAAAGTAATCATAATACTTATCTCGTCAGAACAACGAATAATTTTTTTCATTCATTTGGCATTGAATCTGTAAAGCATTCAAATAGTGGCAAAAAAACCTTAGAACTAAATACTTTTTGTTACTCAGGGCATTGATTATGTATATCACACAGTGGCGAACTACCTATAGCGAATTTTCATAGTATTTTCATGCATTGATAACTTGACTTCCATTTTAAAGAAGGTTATGTGGACACGGAAATAAGAATAATAACAGGAAAGTGCCGAATGTAAGAAGTTTATCATTTCATTTTGAAATCTTTTGCGATGAAATTTGATTGTTGCAGACTTAAAAAAAATTTGGTATGTGATGCCATGATAAGCGCATGGAGGGAGCGGGATATTGAAGGAAATGTTATTTTCCCATCATAATTGCTTTGTAAGAAGCCAACACTTGAAAACACCGGTTTTCATCTTAAGGAATACGACTTCTGGAGTGGAAATGTGGAAGATTTCTTGACACTTTGTACGGGATAGGGAATAAAAGTTGAAGAACAACATAATAAAGTGTACCTGGGGAGGTCATGCTGACATTTTTATAGCGGATCAGAAATGTGTTTTTAAATATTATTGCTGACAAAATAATGAAGTATTGCACATAAACGTCAAAACTGAACGTCGTTAATTAAGAAATGACTATTGAGTTTGTACAAAGAATGATATCTGCATTTTGAACAACACCAACAAAAACATACAGACGTGTATAAACAAAATGGAGGAGAGGGTTTTTGAAGGACCTTAGTACGAAGGCAATATTCTCTCACGTCTGACAACCTTAGCACGGACACACGTACATACAGCGTATATGTAAAATAACAATGCCAATAAGTTCTCCATTGAAATAGGTAGCCAAAAGGCAAAAGACATGTAACAAAGTAAGATTTCGCGATAAAATAATCAAAGTGCTGAAAGCACTGATGGGGGCGCAATATGTGCTAAATTCGAGATATGTATAGCAATCTACTTTAGGTGTTCCAATCTGATATCATTCTTCTTTCAAAGTTGAATAAGTGCCCATTTTGTACACAATATAATAGTATCGCTTCCAAACTCTTGTCAAAATTGAAAATCATGTACCAAGATCATACTAACAAACCCAGGCAAAATGCATAATTGATATCATATATATCATGAATAAACATTTTAAATTATGACATTGGATTTTGTTGGGAAACTATAGTTGTTTAACCAATTTTCATGTAAAGTACTTCCTTATGTGAATGTATAACACATAAATCAGTGTACTTTAATTTCTTACTATATTTATTCCAAGAAATGATTATGCAGATAGAAAATAAACAGAAAATTTAACTGTCTATAAAATATTTCTAAAATAAAACCAGGACTGTAAGAACAAACTTATTTTTTGTAGAAACCTTTCAAGCACAATAGATAATACATGTGAGAATGTAAATTGGAATGTATACATTTAATCAAGTTGGCATTGAAAACAAGAGCCACTATCTAGCTTGGGCCATGCTCGGCTTTTTCTTACATTGGAAGTCAAACACATCAGTAGGAGAATATTGTAATTTCTATTAGAGTACTCCTTGAAAACATAATATAAATGTATAAAGTAAATTTCAAATTTGAATAGAAAAAGGTCATAGTTGAATGATAATTGTTCTTTTGTCCAAGAATGAATCAAATCATAGACAAAAACAAAGTTATGACAATGTGAGTGAATTTCAATTGTTTGACTTTGCAGGTAATGGTCATTTAAAGGTCAAAGTTATATCAGAAAAATTCAACATGTTGGTTCTGTGTTTGTTTGTTCAAGCATGATTCAAATCTGTAAAAAAATAGCAAAGTAATGACAATTCCAGCTAACTCCAAAGATATTTTATATCAAATAAAGGTCAAGGTCATATATTAACTTGAAGGGCTTTTGTCACAAAAACATGTCTCCCAAAACTGTGTATGGTTCTGATCACTCTTTTGAATTTTGGCAGTTGTGCATGTGATAGATTTTTCTTTTTTTAACTCTTGGGCCATTTTGTGCAGAGAAACAGAACGTGGCTGCCATCGTTGGATACCCACAATTGATAAACATGTCACATAACATGCAATCAATTATGAATGTTAATGGTTAGGCCGTGGGTATCCGACAATGAGAACATGCCAACAATGTGCACAACTAAGGATGGCACTGTACACCCCTGTTTAGTCCTGTTTGAAATCTAACCAGCAGTTTAAACATTACTTTTTTTTATATAAGTTAAAGATAGAAAACATTATCAATTTTAATCCTATACTTATTATAGGTATTTATTGGATTCATTATTCAAAATTAAATGAAAGAGCATGGAACAAAAATATTTTCAAGATCTAGTAAAATCTAAATGTTTTTTAAAATCTAGTAGAATCAAAACTTTACAATAAATATATCAATAAATATACTATAAAGTACATTATAACAATACATGTATTTTGGATAATACAATCTCAGCTGAAATACTTTAAATGGGTGTGGTATTATAAATGTTTGTAAATATTGTAAGTTATCTAATCAATAAGTCTATTCTTAATAAAAGAAACTTGCACCTTGATATTTTCTGTACAAACTAGAACTGCCATTGTCATGGCGTGAATACCCCCACATACCAATTTGTCAGAATCAACAGTAGTCATTTACAGCTCAGCAAAATCTGAGGGAAGTAAGCCAGTGCATTGCTAAGTTATATATTCTACATGTTTAAGTGGAAAAGATCAAAGTGAACTTTACCTTGGACCTACTGACCTCAATACTAAAACTGCCATTGAATGACTTCAATAACACCCCTCCCCCGCATTTCATGCAGCCTTGCCTGGAGGTGTTTTATGATGAATATATGAGACCATTTGAGCAGACAAGCTAATTGTAATTAAAGCCCCTGTGACCTTGACCTTTGCCCCAGTAACCTCAAAATCAATAGGGGTATTCTACTAATCTTGACTAACCTCCATGCCAAATATGAAGACTATGGGTCTAAGGATTCTT
Source organism: Ruditapes philippinarum (assembly GCF_026571515.1). Taxonomy (NCBI): domain Eukaryota; kingdom Metazoa; phylum Mollusca; class Bivalvia; order Venerida; family Veneridae; genus Ruditapes; species Ruditapes philippinarum. The sequence goes on along the minus strand of NW_026852367.1, from coordinate 5,326 downwards.
AGGTAATTGGACGGACAAGCTTTAATTAGCCAAGGCCCCTGTGACCATGACCTTAGACCTGAAAATAAATAGGGGTCATCTACTTATCATGACTAACCTCCATGCCAAATATGAAGACTGTGGGTCGAAGGATTCTTAAGTTATTTTGCAGAAAAGCTTTCTTCAGTCAAGACCCCTGTGACCTTGACCTTTGACTTGGTGTTCTCAAAATTAATGGAGGTCATCTACTAATCATGACTTACCTCCATGCCAAATATGAAGACTGTGGGTCAAAGGAATCTTAATTTTATGGACGGACAAGAAAAAAGCGACGGATGTCCGACGGCCGGACAAGCTGATTCCAGTATAGCCCCCTTACAACTTTGTTGTGCGGGGTATAACAGATTTCAAACATTGATAAGTTAGCTCATCTTCTTGGTGATGAACTGGCGCCTCTATATTCAAATGTGGTTCTGTTCATACATAAATTATCTCATGTTCTTCATGATAAACTCTCACCTTGAAGTTGATAGAGTTCTGTTCATACATATTTCAAAAATAGATAAGTGATCTTATTTTCCTGGTGAAAAACTGGTCGCTCATTCAATATCAATACATATTATGTCGCTCATTCAAGTTCTATACATATTATGATATTTCAAACATTGGAAAGTTATCTCATGTTCTTGGTGAAAGACTGGTGACTAGTTTTCTCGTCAATGTCTTTTCTTTTTCTATTAGATTAATCAAGTTACTATACATTCATGAGGCATTTCGACATCACAGCATTCCAACATTGCAAATGGCAAGCAGTCCTTTGGTATTCCAATTTCTTTAAGTTTTGAAAAACCCAAATGTGTCAATTTCTCTATGTGTTTTTCCGTCATGAAGCACAATCTACATGCATCTGTCTTATCGACTCATGCTATTGAATTGTTTATCATACAAACGCCCACTGTTTCCTGAAATATTAGTTTAGAAAATTTAATAGAAAAAATAAAATTCCATTATTTTTGGTTGTTTTTTTTTTGGGGAGGGGGGTGGGGGGTGGGGGCAATTTAAAGCACAATTTCCAGCTTTACCTGCTTGAGGAAGACCTTGGTGCACAGACCTATGTGTATATGATTTCAGGCACCTGGGTACGATAATGTTCCATAAATGAGCTAGATAGCTTTCTCACATGAAATGATCCGTAAACACTTGCAAGAGCACTAACCTACAGCAGTGAAAGGCTTAAAGGTTTAAAGTCAACCAATCGCCACAGAGACACCCCAAGTATTTTATCTATTTGCTAAGCAGCAATTTTTTGCAAAATCATTTAAATTTAATAAATGTGAGTGATTCTGATAAGCTATAGACAAGCTAAGTGAAGATAAGATAATCATATATGTTCAGATATGTTGTTTAGTGCTTATTGTGAATAGTCATTATTAATTAATGTGAATTTCTCTGGAGGTGAAAAGGAAAGGAAGAGCTTGCATTCCTAAATACATGTTACATGTCACAATGTGTCTTGGTTATTAATTTTGTTCCTGTAGAATTTTCTATTCTATAAGATGATATTGTAAAATATTCACTGTAACGATTCCTTTTTATAAATTTGGATTTTTGTGACATAGTTCGAGTGCCTATCCAGTGTACAGAAGCTCACTGACTTAAATAGACTATCCTGTGTCAGCCTTTAAAACAAGTCAAGAAAAAAAGCTATTAGAATATATAATTAAGAAATATCATATACAACCACTTCTAAATCAATCAATGTATTGCTTCCTTAAATGCCATGCTACTGAAAGAAACATTTTACCAAAATTAATTCACGTGCAAGGTTTGTCAGATTGACAGTCTCACATTTATTTCATCCTCATTGACCCTAAAGCATCTTAAAATCGATATCGTGCCGTTCACATTTACAAAATCTGACATGCAGGCCGACCATCTGAAACAGAAAGTCGGAAAAGATAAATATATTATTAATTAGATATACATATAGTGTAGTCCCAATAATTATGTTGAGTTGAAATCAATAGTCAAATCAATAATTTAAGCAGTGTTAGAAATTAGCAGTAGTCCGCAGAGGCCCGACTACTAAAATTTCTCCTCGGCGCTAACCAAATTTTCAGCAGTAAACAGGCCTGACCAGGCTACTGTATTTTAAGAAGCAACTGTTTTGAACAAATTAATTGTGCCAGAGAATGTCTTTTGGGCTAGTGAATATTCCTAATCTGGTAGTCCGACGCCGTTTTGTGTTACTAGTCGTTGACTTGTAAATACTAGACATTGAAGATATATGACTGGTTATCGTTGGATGTAGTCGGTTAGGATGAAAGCCGAGTCGCGTAATGCTGGGTGGAGAGTGGTCTGTTACAGTGCAAGTTTTGTTCTTGCGGTTGTGGACTCGGGCTTCGTTTGGTGCCCGCCGGGCCGGGGGCCAATATTGACTCACAGGGGGCTTTAATTTGAACAAACTTGGTATCTCACTAGAGAGATGTATGCATGACTTAATATCTTAGAGCTCCTAAGCTCTTTTGGGTTCCTTTACCAAAGAAGATTTTTTTAAGTTTTAACTATATGCATATAGGGAAAAATCAATGACCCCCCTGGGGCGGGGCCAATTTTGACCCGCAGTGCTTTTAGCTTGAACAAACTTGGGTAGAATTTACTAGAAGATGTTCAATGCCAAATAATTAAAGTGCTCTAGCTCTTATGGTGTCTTTTAAAAGTAAAGATATTTTTAAGGAGTTTTTACTATATGCATATAGGGATAATTCAATGAACCCCACCGCCCCCCCGGGGTGGGCCAATTTTGACCCCAGGCTTTTATTTTGAAACCGAAACTTGGTAGAATACTCACTAGAAGATGTTTCATGCCAAATATGATTAGGCTCTAGGCTTTTAAGGTTCTTTGAAAAGAAGATTTTTTAAGGTTTAACTAATTATGATACTGCATTATAGGGAAAATCAATGACCCCTGGGGCGGGGCCAAATTCTGACGCCGAGGGCTTTTTAATTTTCAACAAACTTGGTGCACTCACTAGAAGATGTTTCATGGTCCAAATATCTAAGCTCTTACCTTCTTTAGGGTTGTTTAAAAAAGAAGAATATTTAAAAGATTTTTCTTTCGGTTGCAGGCAACCAGAGTTCTGCATGGAATAAATTCTTTTGAACAATTTTTAAAAGGTGGACCACAGGAACATTCCTGTGAAAAGTTGGATGAAATTGGCTCAGTGGTTTTATGGAGATGTCATTTAAAGGCAAAAGTTTACGGAGGCGGACGAAGCGGACGAACGGACGGACGACGGACGGCGCGGACGGACGCCGGAAATGAAAAAGCGATCACAAAAGCTCACCCTGGTCACTTTGGTGACAGGTTAAGCTAAAATGCATAGAGTGAAGCTGGCTTACAACTAAGCAGTGTTCAGATTGTGTGTTTCTTTCCCCCCTCCTTCTTTATTTCTTTTTTAAAAGTGTATAAAGCTATATATGTAGGATGACGGCAAATTAATTGTTTGAAACGTAAAAAAGGTATAGGCTTCCAAACTGCTTGCATGAAATAAATATGGTAATTTATTGCCTTTAAAACAGAATGCACATGGGTTTAAATCATTGAAAACAGATGAAGTCTATTAAACTTAAAAATAGCAAAAAATAATTTTTGTTTCCGGGAAGCATTTTACTTTTGTTACGTCATTATTCATGTGAATTAAATGACAGAGGCTTTCTATGTTACAATGTTTTTAAGAGAATCAACCTATAATTATGAAGCCAAATATAAATTATACTGTTTCTTCTTAAATTTTATTAAAGATATTTCATAAGATATTTAGATTCTATACTCTTTTATGTGGGGCGGATTTTCCTTAGTAAACATTTAAGGGCAGAGAATTACAAACACTATTGATAATTCTTAATTTAGAATCAGTTGATTTGGTTCTTACTTTTGTCAAATAACTGCACTGCTTAACCTTTGGTTCTAGGGTAACATACTTGCTTAAGATTCGAGGAGTCTTGAGTTCGAACCCAAGTCAAGCCATCTGAATTTTAAGTGTCAGTTTTAGTGAAGTTAGTATTTTTTTCTAAACACATTAGATCAGGAATTAAAGAAAACATTATTAACATGTTTAGCATTGTTACCACAGTGCACAGCAATTGTATGTTAAATGATCAATAGAGAATCATCCAACGCTAAAATTCTATTACTGCCAAAAACCTATGACGAATAAGTGTAATAATATTTTCACATCTTGTTTTTCTCTGAAACGATTATCTTAAGGCTAATTAGATGTTGATAAAAGAATTTTGTCATTTTTTGAATTTTTGGGGTGGCAAAAGGGGGAATTTGGCTGACACACGCCGCACATTATTTAAAATACAAAAGTAAAATGCATATATATTATGAATTAAGTTTATAGCCCCAAAAAGAGAAATGAAATAATGATACTATCATGCGAAAATATTCTTATCAGAAAAGGTAAATCAATAGGCCGACTCTGACAATGACGATCTGACCATGGCATATGAACACATTATTCACCTAATTGTCCCGAAACGTGGACTAAACAATTCCTTAATGTAAGCTATAGTGTTTAAAAATTGAGTAAAATTTGCAAAGGTGTGGTATGACAGCTAAAATAAAATTAATAATCTGCCTTATGGGACTATTATATTTGGGCATTAATGAAAAAAAAAATTTATTAAGCTCTGATATTATTATAGAATTGTACATATTCACTAAAATTTATTCAATTATATAAACACCTATAACTGGACGCATGTTGTTATAATGGCAATACAATCTATTTCACAATTTTCCTTAAAGGTATATCATATCTAAGAATAAAACCAAGCCATCAACGCGGTTATCTTAATTTTTCTTTTACAATATACTTGTTTGTCAAGAAAAATGTCACGCCTTATTGGTGGAGAACTTAGCATTTAGCATGGTTTTTTTTTTATCTGGGGATGTAGTTTTTATAAATCCTTCACACCCTTTTTCGATTTTTTGGATTGATATACACCCAAAAGTTTACAAGGAAAATCGTCGTGCATTCATAATTTTAGAGGTTTCCTGGAAATTCAGAGTATGAGTTATAAAATAGGAAAGAAATTTCGGAGACCGCCTGAAAAATGTTTTGATTTCAAATGTCTCAAGATTTGAGAAGGTTTCTGGAAATTCGTAGTTACATAATAAAAATTATTAATAAAATAATGATGCTGTTCGGTGTATTTGAGTTTCCGTATCCTTAAAAGAGGGTCATAACAGGAACTTGTTTATTTGTTCCCTTTTTTTCGGGGGGGGGGGAGGTAACGTTTACATTAAAAGGTCAACATTGTATTGCGGCGAATAGTT